>NC_062542.1:1460630-1465630 GCF_022655615.1 Tachysurus fulvidraco
CCTTTCGGTGAACAATCCTCTGGAACCGATGTTCTCTTTTTCTCTCCTCTCTGTACCAGGTGCGGTTCTGTTCGACAGCAGACAGGGGTTCTGGTTGGTCCACAGCACTCCTCATTTCCCACCTCTCAAAACCGAGGGCAAGTTCTCGTACCCTAACTCGGGCATCAACAACGGACAGAACTTCATCTGTGTCACTTATCCTCTGGAGCGCTTCGATACCATCGGTAACAAAAACACACCTTCAGAACAGAAAGGTTTAAACTTAATGATGTGTGAATGGATTCTGGGGAACTCTTTAAAGTTCCAGGTTGAACCCCACCTAAGGGCTCTTCAATGGTTCCTCTTTTGGGTTCTTTGGATAAATAAAGGTACTAAGCTTCCAAAAATGATTCTTCAAGGATTCTTTACCAGTTTATTGGATAATTACATGTTTTTTTTTTCACACATCACCCAACGGTTCCTTCGGGGTTCTTTTGAAAATGAATTGGTTTAATTAAGGGTTCTTATCGTGAATAAGGGTTCCTCTGTGGTTCTTTAAGGGTTCCTCTGTGGTTCTTTAAGGGTTCCTCTATGGTTCTTTAAGGGTTCCTCTGTGGTTCTTTAAGGGTTCCTCTGTGGTTCTTTAAGGGTTCCTCTGCGGTTCTTTAAGGGTTCCTCTGTGGTTCTTTAAGGGTTCCTCTGTGGTTCTTTAAGGGTTCCTCTGTGGTTTTTTACTATTAAACAGTGATACTTTGAAGGTTCACTGGATAGTTAAAGGTTCTCAGCTTCTAAAAAGGGTTCTACAAAGTTTCTGGATGATGAAGAGTGCTTGTTCAAAACAGGGCTCTTTGACGGTTTATCAGATAACTGAACATCTTGTTGATCGCAGCCTGATTAATGTTCCGTGCAAAAATTTGCATCCCTGGTTTCTGTATTTGAGGAAAATCCAACTGTGCAGCATAAAAGTCATCCAAGAATATTTGGATCACGTTGTATAAGGATGACGTGTGAGGAGACCTCCACGGTGAGGAGACCTCCGTCGTGAGGAGACCTCCACGGTGATGAGACCTCCACGGTGAGGAGACCTCCACGGTGAGGAGACCTCCACGGTGATGAGACCTCCATGGTGATGAGACCTCCACGGTGATGAGACCTCCATCGATCACTTTAAAAGCAAATCAGGCCATGTTGCCATAGTTACCGTGAGAATAATTAATCAGACTGGTAACGTAACCATAGCGACAGCAGTGTTCGTACTGTAGGTACGACCTGGTTGTCAGGTGAGTGCTGTTCTGTGGACGCCACATTAGACCTGCATGTTCTCGTGTTCTGGTCTGCTGTCCATGGTGCTGCTCCGCTTCCAGCAGATAAATACTGATAGAAAATGTCAAAGAAAAGAACCGCCGAAGACCTGTCCGAGCGTGCGAGAGCTTCTACGTTCTTCTAGGGTTCTTCTAGGGTTCTTTCTGAGATGAGGGGAAAAATAACGGGTTCCTATCTTATTTTCAAAAGATCTTTGAACGTTTTTTTTTTTGTATAATTAAAGATTTGTATCTCCTGAAATATTTTTCTACAGTTATTTAAAGGTTCACTGGATAAATTCTGATGTGTTCCTCAGGTGAGCAGTTGAGTATAAATCAGCCGCACATCTACGACTGTGACGTTCCCGAGTCTCTGGTGGCGTCGGTGCCCAGCATGGCCGCTCTGTGTAAACACCGGAACGGGCAGAAGAACTCTACGGTCACGGACGCTTCCTTCTCCTCGCCCAATCGCAGCGTCTCACTGCTCTCGCTGGCTGGGACGCAGTTCATCAGCTTCGCCAAAGGAGCTTCTTTCAAGAACGGTAAAATTAAAACATTTGGCGGTTACTGAAAAGATTCCAGACCTCTTAAATTCTTTCTAGTTTTGGAAAAAGTTCCAGAGTTATTTCAGAAGCAGGAACTTCATCGGGTTCCTGAATCGGTTCTTGGGAAGGTTTCTGGATTCTTTAACAGGTTCCAGAGCTGCTATAACAGTTCCCAGGTTCCTGAGTAGGATCATAGGGTCCTGACCTGGTTCTAGTATTTGAAAATTATTGGATAGGTTCCAGATTTGCAGGAACACTTTGGAATCCCAGGAGCTCTTCAAAGTTCCTGTGGTTCTCATTAGGTTCCTCACCTGTTGTCAGTGAAACAGTTTAGAAAATAGAAATGGAAGAAAACCTTTTTTTGTAAAACAGATTTCTGTTGTTGTTGTTGTGATCATGTGGCTGTAACCTGGACCTCCTGGTGCCTCTCGGCTCAGACCTGTACCACGCCTGGGTGGCTCCTTCGCTGCAGACGGATCTGCTGGTGCAGTTCTGGCGTCGCTCCACCGGCATCCTGTCATCCGACTGCTCCGCCAGCTGGAAGGTCCTGAACATGGAGCAGCTCTCTCCTGGCGGCCGAGTCACCTACAAAACCACGGAGGATCACTCCAAATGGGCGGTGAGCGTGGGAGGAGGCGGGCTGAGGGGCGGGGCCTGGGTGTGCGTGGGGGACATTAACAGGAACGAGGCAGAGGAGGAGCGAGGCGGCGGGACCGTGTGCCGGCAGGACGTCGTCGTCTGGAAGGCGTATCGAGCGGCGGCACTGGAGTGCGAGTCGTGTACAGGGAAGGTGGAGAAGTGTGAGACCGCACGGCTTTACGACTGACGTAGCGCTACACGCTCGGTGCAAAAGTTTGTGCACCCTTATTTCAAAAAGATGAGTGTCTGGTTTTTACAACTTAATGAATATGTCCAGGTTAATATATAAATAAATATCATAGTGATCAAAATATTCGATAACAAAATGACTTGTAATAATAGTTCAGCTGACACACACACACACACACACACTTTATTAGTGCTTATTTTCTTCTGACTCTTTTCGTTTTTTTACTTTTACTCGCTTGCAGTGAACAGTTTGAGCCAATATTAAACTTTTAATGCCTTATTTAAGACAAAAAGATTAAAAAAAAAAGATTTTTAGGTCATTAAATTTGATCGAGTTATGTTCGAAATAATGACTCGACGCGCGCCGCCTCACCGGGAGCAATTTTTTTGTAGCAGGATGAAAAAATATATATTTTTTTTTCCCTCTTTTTACTTGTTGAATTTTTCACCTGAAAGAAAAAAGGGGTGTGAAAACTTTTGCACTTGACTTTACACTGGGGGGGAAAGCAGAAAAACGAAGCTGTACAGTATAACGGTACGGAGTGGGACTCATGTTCTTATTAGTCGTTCTTAGAAATAAACAAAATGGAGATTTTATTTTATTTTAAAATGTCATGTGTTTCAGTTGTGAAGTCTCTCAGGGAGATCAGACTTAAAATATTATGAAATGTTTGTGTCACGTAATAAAGACCGTAATAATCTGTATCCCTGCTGGGGTTAATGATGCAGTACGAATAAAATACTACACCACGACGGAAGCAGCTGGAATCTGTGAGTTTCTAGTTAAATCTGGACCCTGTCGTGTTGGACGATGAAACACAACATCGCTTATGTCCGCTGTGACCCTGGAAAAGTGGTAAAGCCCCGCCTACTTTTATAGAACACGACCGATCACAGGAGGTTTAGTTTGTTGCTTTACTGACTCGAGTCAGTACTCCGGACTTAAACGGTCCGGAGCGTGAAAAAACATTCCCAAGCTTGTGACCTGTAAAATAAACCGTTCCCGAGTTCATTTAGTCACGACACACACCGCAGTACGCAGAGCCGCCGTGTATCAAAATGAAGATTTATTGCATACAAGAATAAGTCATGTACATTTGCATAAACTCAGTTTTTATAATCTATACAGAGGTGAGTGTACAACATTAGCTTATCCTGAGCGACAAGGCAGAAGCGAGAGCACTCGATAACAAGGCACTTCACCACAAAACCAAAAACAGCCCCAGACACGGCTCCTCTACCCGTCGCTCGGCCGCGAGCCGCAAGCTCCGGTGCTTCGGTTCACACCAGACTTCACGAGCGATCGGAGCTCGAGCACGCGAGCGGCTCGGGGTTCATCGGAACATCAGACACATGAGGCGCCGACTTAAAGCTAGAACCGGTGCCTTACTTTACAGGCTTACGTTATAATAAACATCACGCACATCCGTTTACTTGCGTAGTGTCGCGTTTCTCGGGTATCTGACGTGTACGTGATATACAATCAAGAGCCTCATCGCCGCTCGGATACGAGAAGATAGACGTGGACAGTGTACGAGCTTTAGGCAGAACCTCGTGTTTGCATACTTGGTTATTAAAAGTGGCAGTGAGTTTGTTATCGCTGCCTGAAGTGAATCCGTTGTAGGATGTTAACGTGCGTTAGTACCCTTAAGTGCTACACGTGGGTCGGTGCGGTCACAGTCGTAGTTTCGTAGTCGTGTTTCATCGCAGTGTTCTCGTGGGTTAGCCGAAGCTAATAAGGGTATCGCTCCGTTCGAGGTAGGATGTCGGTCGCGACGTGGAACAGGCATCGCTCTCGGTCTCGCGGCTGTCTTAGTTGAACTTCTGGAAAAAAAAAAACAACCAGTGGAGCTTTTTAGCCGAAGCAGCCGATTCGTTTCGACCCACACTTCATAGTCTTAAAGTCACTCTGAGGAGCTTACGATCAGATCTGCACACTGTAGTGGAAGTCGAGTGGAAGTGTGATCAGCGACACATTTTACTTCTCTTTCGCTTGTAATGGAAGAATAAGGACAGATGTTTAAAGTGTGCGACCGTATAAAGGACGAATCTCTGGCTGTTAAACGACAGAGATGTGAGGATATAAACCTGGCACAAGGTGATCGTTATACTAACAATGCTAGCTTAAATGCAGGTAGCTAACGCTGGCCGGAATTAGCCTCAAGACACATCCGTTTCTTCCACGGTTCAGTCGTTTTAAAATATATAATAATTAAAGTTCGTCATCAGCCCTTAGACATTCATTATTACATTTAAGATTTTCCCTCGCTTCATTGGACCCCTGTTTAATCTCCTGTCTGTGGTGATCACGCAGATGACCGACGGTGGAGATCGAGATCGAGATCGA
>NC_062542.1:1470630-1520630 GCF_022655615.1 Tachysurus fulvidraco
GCCTGTGCCTATCTCAGGTGTGACGCGAACGTGCTAACCACTAAGCCACCGTGCCCCCCCAACCCCCCCCCCACGGGGACGTTCATTTCATTCTGAATTCTGATTGGTCAGAAAGTGATTCATTTCCTAGAACAGTTACTTTAGCAGTAGGTTTAGGCGAATGGACATAAGGGTTATTGTTACTTTTGGTGGCAAGTGGACAGAAAGCTAGAGGTAATTGAAGACGAGCGTGTGATGTCATCCGAATCCGAGTGTTTTGATATGTCACATTTCCATGTTGTGCTAATTTTTTATTTTCATGTGACGTGACCAGAATACAGGTGAGGGAGTTCCCCTCGTTGTTCTGAGTGTTTTGATATGTCATACATCCATGTTGGAAAACGTTTTATGATTTAGCATGTTTTGGGGGCGGGGCTGCGGGACAACCGTAAGTCCAGTCGGTACACAGATGTAAACCTTTGTTCAGAGTCTCACCCTAAAGTAGCTGGCCGAGTTTGGTGTAGAGAGTTCGAAAGCACCGAGTTATAAACCTCCAAAGTTTATAATGGGGGTCTATGGGGAAAAAAAGGCCACTTTGAGACCCGGTACCGGAAGTACCGGTACTCGGATCGCTTATAAAAGTAACAGCAACAAACTTCAGACCGGGTTCTACAACATATCCGAATTTGGTGCATGTGGCTCGAAAGCCCTAGCAATTAATACAAAGTTGGCCAAGAAAAATAACTCCAGAACGTCGCAGACATAAAAATATATATAATATTATTTATTTACTGAATAAAAACCCGTCTCTCTGTAGGGTTGGTTTTTTTTTTTTGCTCGAATTGATATTGAAGTCCACACAGGAAGCTGAATCTGTTGTTCCTGTCTACTGCTTTGTCGTTCGGCGAATCGATACAGAAAGTGACCACCGTATGCAAAAAAGACTGCAGAGTCAGCTGATAAATAACAGAGCGACTGACACATCAGGGTGTTTTTCATTCTGCTAATCGGTTCGCTGACACATCAGCATGTAAAAGCCTTTATTTTCTCTCCCGTTAGCGCCGTGATTAGCACAAAAGTCACCGTTCGAGGCCTTTATCCGATCTGCCTGTTATTCGTCCGCTCGTACGACGGATACGCATACGTCGTCCCCGACCCGCGCGGCGGCGTACGATCGGTGTGACTCGTGAATGCGAGGCTTTGTGTCCGTGTCCGTGACTCACTTCTTTGAGCAGCTCTCGGCTCTGCGAGTAATTGTCTTTCTCTGAGAAGATGGAGGCCAGTTCCTCATAGCGCTTCATCGCCTCCCTGTCGGTGTCACAACACACACGAACACACACAGAATAAACAATCTTCCTGTTTCATTTCCTCTCAGCGTTTAATACATTTTTAAATAACTATATCTTTACTTTGTAGTCAAACACTGCAGATCGTTTGGGGTTGAAAGATTCTTACTTTATTTTATATCAAATAATCCTGTATAAATATTCCCTTTCATCCCTGTCATCAGATTATATTCTAATAATTTATATTAGATTATTATTAAATTTGAATAATCATAATGACTTATTTGTAATTATTTGTTATTTCTAATAACTTATCTGTAACGAGAAATTCATTGTTTATTATTAAATTTTCATTATAAAATTTATTATTATTTGAAGCGCAAAGCTATTACCGAGGGTGCCAATAATTCTGAAGCTGGTGTAAAGCCTGTGAGGTTAAACTGTATGTTTTAGAAGGTTTTTATAGTCCCGCGGCTGCAGCATGTGATGGTCAGAGACGAGACACTCACCGGTCCGTCTCCTGCCACGTCTTCCTCAGTCTGTGAATGGGGTTACTCTGCAGCGCAGACACGATGGCGTACAAGGACGAGAAGTTCTTCCTGATTCTGCAAGCCTGCTCAGGAGACACAAAAAAAGACGGGATGTGGAGATTACGGGAGAATCCTCAGGACTCCAGGACCAGCACAAGAGCTCGTCATAGATTTAATCACACTAACGTATCTATGGTGATTGATTTAAAGCATGATGTCATATGATGAAGAGATCTTCCTGCTCAGAACATAATCACTAACACACGATGACGAATGTTAGCTGTGTAGCTTGTTGTGAACAAAACATAGAGGCTACGGACAATTTTCCAGAGCTGCCAATCAACCTACCATGCATGTCTTTGGACCGGGGGAGGAAACAGGAGTACCCGGAGGAAACCCCTGAGGCACGGGGAGAACATGCAAACTCCACACACAAGGTGGAGGCGGGAATCGAACCCCCGACCCTGGAGGTGAACGTGTTAACCACTAAGCCACCGTGCCTCCCGCTGAATATTATTATTCTACATCAGCTCTAAATCACTGGATTGACGACACGTCGTAAGATTTGGGAAGAAAATATGAGTATGAAAGTGTGTATAAAGAGCCGGAACCTCGGCTACGCTGATCCACTTCTCCAGAAGACGAGTCCTCTGCTGGGTCTTCAGCTCCGTCTGCCACAGGCACGAGGCCGTCACGGCGTTAGCCACGCGATTGAACTGACGCACCGTGGCTCGGACCGACCAGCACACGCCCTCGCGGCCTTTCTTGTCTCTCTGAGACCACAGCGAGCCCAGACAGTGATACGGCACCAGCTTCAGAAACAGCTCCTACACCATCATATTAAAAACTGTAAAGATTCTTCCAGGAATAAAAACCACCTTCATGTAGGAGTTTAAATAAATAACAGCTAGAACGAAGAAGCCGAAAACCTCTTAAATAAATAAAGGTTAAAATGAATACGAAAGGTAAGACCGTAATATTTTAATGTTATTCTGAAATAATGACAGAATTAACAGCTTGTAGTTACATGTTCATGCATACTACTGCTATAAATAAGAATAATAAGAATAATAATAATAAGAATAATAATAATAATAAGAAGAAGAAGAAGAAGAATAAGAAGAAGAATAAGAATAATAAGAAGAATAATAATAATAAGAAGAAGAATAGTCCAAGAAAGAAAGTGTATAAAAGGAAAGTGTATAAAAGGAAAGCCTCACCGTCTCGATCTTGGTCAGCTGCTCGGCTATGACACTCGAGGGAAAAGCCAGGATGTTGGTGGCCTCAAAATTTGACCGGTCAGGAGATGGATTTGGGAGAAAAGGATTCAAGGCAGCATCTAAACCAGGACATGTGTGATTATCTACACCGATCACATCCACATTAAAATAATAAAACTGTTTTTAAAAGTCAGACCTGTATGGAGGAGTCGTATAATTAATAATCTGACTAACGACTGTGACTCTGTGTTAATCGAGTCGATTGAACACGATATGATTCTAAATCTACCCCATAAACATTGTGACTCTCCGTAAATATATGAAATGAACATTAGGTGCGATGAGCGGAAGCTCGAGCCGTAAAGGAGCTCCTGACATGATGATGTTTACTTCATCACAAGCTTCAGGCACCGATAATTCTGGATTTGACTGTCGGTCTGTTTTATTTAGTGGTTTCAGAGAACTTATTTGTTGATGTTGGAGGTGTGAAAACGACAGGAAAAAGATTCATTTTTACTTAAAGTAGATTCAGGAATCAGGGATTTGTCGCTGAGGTCCTCCGCAATCTTTAGCAGACGACCTTTGACCTCTGACCCTGTCTGGTCTGGCATGAGAGGTGTGAGGCGGAGCAGGCGCGAGGGATCACCCAGACAGTGGAAGTCCTCCGGGTATTCGCTCAGCCACGTGCTGAACACGGTGCACACGGCCCTGAACACGGCACGTAGAGCGAGAGAGAGAGAGAGAGAGAGAGAGAGAGAGAGAGGGAGACATAGACAGAGAGACAGGGGGAGAGAGAGAGAGAGAGAGACATAGACAGAGAGACAGGGAGAGAGAGAGAGAGAGAGAGAGAGAGAGAGAGAGAGAGAGAGAGACATAGACAGAGAGACAGGGAGAGAGAGAGACATAGACAGAGAGACAGGGAGAGAGAGAGAGACAGGGAGAGAGACAGGGAGAGAGAGAGACAGGGAGAGAGAGAGAGACACGAGGAGAGAGAGACAGAGAGAGAGAGAGACACGAGGAGAGAGAGACACAGAGAGAGAGAGAGAGACACAGAGAGAGACAGAGAGAGAGAGAGACACAGAGAGAGACAGAGAAGGAGAGAGAGAGACACAGAGAGCGAGAGAGAGAGAATGCTCTCATAATCCATAAACAGGTAATAAAGAGACCATGAGGAACACTTTTTGATATAAGGACAATAATCCAGGTTCTTACCTGTTGAAGGTCTGACGTGTGGGACTGCCGCTGTCTCCTGGGGGATTTCCCAACCTACACACCAGAACATTCACATGGACATAAACAAAACCACTCAGGTTCATCATATGCACAAATAAACCAAACGTAAGACGAAGTAGTCATGAGATATTTACCTGTCTGTCAAGATGTCCAGCACCCTCTCAGTGGTGGTGAAGGAGCGGTAGGTGGAGAGGAAGATGGAGATGAAGGACGTGTCCTCCATGGAGAAGGAGTGGAGGAGGTGAAGGACCAGCTTCTCCTCCGTCCCGGCTTTTACACACTGCGAGCGCTGACATGACGTCTGGAACGGGAAAGTGTGTGTGAGTGCGGCGTGAGAGCTTCGGTGCAGGACACGATCGATCTCCATGACGTTGATTAATACGTGAATGAATTCAGGACGAATCTCGCAGTTTGCAGATAATATATTTAACATCGATTGAAGTCAAAGAGCTGAAACTGAAACCCTTCTGGAAACAGAGGTCTACGATTAATGTAGCACAAAATGCACTTGGTTATTTGTGGCTCAAATGGACGAGATGCACAAGTGGCGGGATGCACTTATTATTTCCAGGGATTTCAGAACAGCGTAACAGATATTGCGTCATCGGATAGGCGTGGCCTATTTGATAATCTAACCCTAACCCTAACCCTAACCCTAGTTTTTGGTTGTTTATTTGTTTTCTAAAATAAATCTACCTGTATTTTGTCCTTCGTAGTACGCTGTTTTTTTTTAAAAAAGGGTGTTTTTCTAAGACCTCCGAAAACACGCCCAATTTACGGCGTGGTAACGAAACTAGAGGTCTTCTCGGGTCTAAAGAAACGTACCCGACCCGAAGTGACCCGGATCACTTTTTACCCGAACCTGACGTGCATTATTTATTATTTTTTTAAGAAAGACCCGACCCGAGACAAACCCGAAAAAAATTAGACCCGAGTCCGACCCGACTTCTTTTAACCCGACTGGACCCGAATGTTGCGTAACTCTACACTAAAGTAACCGCTACAGCGTGAATTCAAAATTGATTGACAGGTCTGTTTCAAACGAAAGTTAGCTTACCGCCAGCTACACGATGTCACAAGCGGTCTTGGCAAACAGAGGAGAGGTTGGAAAAGGACTCGAGTCGAGGCACACACGCGAGATACAGTAGTTCGGGTCTTCTCGGGTCCGTTCGGTAAAAACACATTCATTTTAAATTACCCGAGACCCGACGCAGCTATTATTATACCCGACCCGTGAAAGGAGGTACACGTGAAACTTTTAGAGCCGAACCCGCTCGGGTCTCGGGTCGGACCTCGGGTTTTCGGATCTAAGAGGACCCGTGAAGACCTCTAAATGAAACCCTTGGAATTTAGTGAATGCCCACAAGTGGCACTAACAGCAAGACAGGATTAAAAAAAAAGATATTTCAGGAAGTCTGAGGTTCGAGCATAATTTTGCTTCATCCAACAGAACTAGCAGTTAAACTGTTAGACAAAGGCTTCACCTGTGCCTTGGGGTCGCTGTGCTGTGGCTTCACGATCACTGTGTAGATGATGCCGTCTTCCTCCTTCTCAGAAACGGTGGACTGATACAGGAAAAAACAAACAAACGACAAAGCTAATGATCAGCCTCAGGCTAATGTTAATCAGGCTAGCATTAACGAACCGTTATATATTATTCCCGAGCTAACGAAAAGGATCGTAGAGGTCAGGTTTGTAAAAAGGTCTGAACTATTTTTCTCTGCTCGGTGTAGAAAAATGTGACGTCTGTCAGGTGCTGACAAATTTTAAGCCTACAAAAAATCAAATAGGATCAAAACCAGTGTGCAAGAGGACATTTTAAAGCTTTTACAAATCACGTTATTTATATTTTATTATAAAATTATTTAGATTTAAGGTTAAGTGTAGATCTAGGGTTAGGTGTAGGTTTAGAGGTTAGGGGTAGGTGTAGGGTTAGGTGTAGGGTTAGGGTTAGGTGTAGGGTTTGGTTTAGGTGTAGGGTTAAAGTAGGTGTAGGATTAGGGTTAGGTGTGGAGTTAGGTGTAGGGTTAGGTGTAGGGTTAGGTGTAGGGTTAGGGTTACAGTAGGTATAGGGTTAGGGTTAGGGTTAGGTGTAAGTGTAGGGTTAGGTGTAGGTTTAGGTGAAGGGTTAGGGTTAGGTGTAGGGTTAGGTGTAGGTTTAGGTGTAGGGTAAGGGTTAGGTGTAGGTTTAGGTGTAGGGTTAGGTTAAGGTGTAGGGTTAGGGTTAGGTGCAGGGTTAGGTTTAGGTGTAGGTTTAGGTGTAGGGTTAGGTTTAGGTGTAGGTTTAGGTGTAGGGTTAGGTGTAGGGTTAGGTTTAGGTGTAGGTTTAGGTGTAGGGTTAGGGTTAGGTGTAGGGTTAGGTTTAGGTGTAGGGTTAGGTGTAGGGTTAGGGTTAGGTGTAGGGTTAGGTTTAGGTGTAGGGTTAGGTGCAGGGTTAGGGTTAGGTGTAGGGTTAGGGTTAGGTGTAGGGTTAGGTGTAGGGTTAGGTGTAGGGTTAGGGTTAGGTGTAGGGTTAGGTTTAGGTGTAGGGTTAGGGTTAGGTGTAGGGTTAGGTTTAGGTGTAGGGTTAGGGTTAGGTGTAGGGTTAGGTTTAGGTGTAGGTTTAGGTGTAGAGTTAGGGGTTAGTGTGTCAGTTCAGGGGTTAGCGATAAGAATGGAGCTTGTTAATGTTACCAGATCAGATATTCGATGCCTTGCCCTTTATTTTCTAATAATATTCTGCTATATTTGTCACTTTGGCTCAGAGTTATGAACAAAATTGTGTTTCATCTGCTTGTGTTTTTGAGACAGTCAGATGTGATGAGAGACGTGTGAGACGTGTGGACTCACCAGGTCGAGTGGACAGTACCAAGTGGTTTTCATGGGGGAGGCTTCGACCTGAGGGACACAGCAGAGACACGATTAAAACCCTCTGTGGTAAATTTACATGACATTTATTCATACGCTAATACAAAACAATGTACTGAGACGGAACTGTGTGTGTGTGTGTGTGTGTGTGTGTGTGTGTGTAAAAATGTGAAAAGGTAACATTTATCATGGATAAGATCTACAGAGGATTGTGTCTTTCACATGAGCAGAAAAACACGTCCGGTTTTGTGTTTGCTTTAACAATAGTGGGCGGAGCCAATGTAAATGTACAGTACAGTATTACTTTAAACACACGGTGTGATCCGTCTTATATTTAAACAGACACGCTCATGTGTAGACTTTTATTTTACATTTCTATTCTGTTTGAACAGATTTTTTTTAGGTTTCTATTAATATTTATATATTAATATGACGTGCTTGTTCTGACACGTTACGGTTTCTATAGCGACAGGTCGTTCACGGGGACTTGTCCGGCAGACACGGTGTAGAAATTTTCTTCTTTAAAAAAATACATGCTATGAGAGAGAATAAAGAGAAGCTGGTGAGGGAATAAGTGTTTATAGCTGCTATAACGCAAGTGACGACAGGAAGTCAGACAGGAAGTGAGACAGGAAGTGACTCATTTCTTCTCAGGCGTCGTTCATTAAGTTCATTAATTCTACTTCGCCACACAACCCCATCACTTAGCACAGTGTTTTATTTCTATCTTATATATATATATATATATGGAGCTCGGTGGCTTAGTGGTCAGCACGTTCGCCTCACACCTCCAGGGTCGGGGTTTGATTCCCACCTCCACCTTGTGTATGTGGAGTTTGCATGTTCTCCCCGTGCCTCGGGGGTTTCCTCCGGGTACTCCGGTTTCCTCCCCCGGTCCAAAGACATGCATGGTAGGTTGATTGGCATCTCTGGTAAATTGTCCGTAGTGTGTGTGTGTGAGTGAATGAGAGTGTGTGTGTGTGCCCTGTGATGGGTTGGCACTCCGTCCAGGGTGTATCCTGCCTCGATGCCCGATGACACCTGAGATAGGCACAGGCTCCCCGTGACCCGAGAAGTTCGGATAAGCGGTAGAAGATGAATGTATATATATATATACTGTATATATACAGGTAAGTAATTAAACACCTGCGACAAGATTCGGATTCGGACATAATTTTGGAAAAAAACACAAAAACACCAAAAACCACACACACACACACACACACACAAACATCCTGTTTTTTCTGCTTTTTGATGAATCGGCATATAATCAAAGCAAAGTGTAAAATTTCATTTAAGACATTTAAAACTCCTGT
Organism: Tachysurus fulvidraco; assembly: GCF_022655615.1. Taxonomy (NCBI): domain Eukaryota; kingdom Metazoa; phylum Chordata; class Actinopteri; order Siluriformes; family Bagridae; genus Tachysurus; species Tachysurus fulvidraco. Next base: position 1,479,042 of record NC_062542.1, read on the forward strand.
CACTACAAACCAGCTGAGCTTTTAATCCCACACTTTTACTCCACAACACAGATCTAACAAAGCGATAAACACGACCTAAAGCCCGGCACATTCAGAGCGGGACAAAGCGACGCTTTCATTCACGATTCCTTTCAGTCAAAAACGAGTACAATGGAAAACTTTACTGTGTTTAACACCGAGCCTCTCACAATAGAGCGACGCGATGGGAAGAAAACGTCGGTGTAAATGCGTGTCGAAGGAAAAGAATCAGAAAGGAAAAAGTGCAGAACTATAGAGTAGAAATGTGGTCATGTTTTATTCCGCGCGGATATCGGATGGCTTCAGGCACCAGACAGGATTTTCCACCATGAAATATTCATGAGATGCAAAGCATGACATCACATGGTTCACTCTCGTCTACGGTACTGTATGTAGAACCAAACGTTTTTCTTTTCCAAGAAGAACCCATTTTAACCCGCGAAGATGAGAACGAGACCTTTTTTATTATCTTGTAGTGTTTTCTGTATAAGAAAATATTCCATGTAGAACTTTTAATTTTGGAAGAGAAGATCCTTTAATTATCTCACTAACATCCAAAGTACCCAATTCCGGTGTACAGTGAAGCCCAAGTATCATGAGATTGAAGCTAAATAATAACGGATTCCCTTTTTTCTCTTGTTTTCAAAGAACCTTTTGAAGATCTCTTTCCTTCTTCATGCATTCGCTCATTACGTATTTGGGACAAACTCTGATATAATTGCTCGTTATCTCTTCTTCAGACCTGCAGCCTGGAGGTATTTATAAAGTACCCGTCTATTTGGTACTTCAGGTTCTTCGGACGTTCTTTAAGCGTTCGCAGATCGAATAATTTAGAGTTCTAGCTTCCTAACTCTTTCTGATGTGGAAACAGTCGGTTCTAGGAGAACCTTTAAGACGGGAGAACCTTTAAGGGTTCTAGATTCGAGAGAACTATAAAGTGATAACGTGTGGGGGTTTAAACTGGATCAGGTCTCGTGGCGTAGCGAAGCCGGCGGAGCATCTGGTGGATTTTTGCATCCGTCTTCAGGAGTAAATGTTAGGAACTGAAACTCAATGGCAATTCGGTCGGTTCTGGAAAGTTGTGCTATGATGTAATAATAATAATGTAATAATCCCATAATGTATTTATCATGATGCAAATTAGGTCAAGGTCCAAAGTGCAGCTAGAGACGTTTGAAGCTGATAAAGATCTATCGCATGCAGGAGAAGACGAACGTACGGCGAGGTGAAATAAATACGACGTAATCAGACAGCACAAACTTTTCGCACCGTCGTCACGGAAGCCGTTCGATCGGAGCCGCGCGTGAACGGAAGCAGCAGGAAGAAAGATCGTTAATCTGAAAGGTGCGCATGCTTCCTGACGCGCACCGTAAACTTCTGCCCTCGGCTGCGCTTCGTTTCTTATAGACGCGGAAAAAACGGAGCTCTGACTTACTGAACAAGACCAGACTGGTGAAGATCTGCCAACTTCCTGGAAATCCTGAGCAGCCTGTGACAAAAACACTGCCTCCTCCTGAGCCTTACATCAGCTGAATACAACGAGCTTGTGCTTTTTATCTTGACTTTTCTCTCTGCTGGGAGTTCATTGTTTTTTCTTTCACGCACACACACACCCACACACCCACACACACACACACACACACACACACACACACACAAACACACAGGCTACAACGTGGAGCTGTACAAACACACCTGAGCTTGTAGCTAAGACAACCCCCTAGGATCATGTCAAGAGGACACACCCATAACACACACACACACACACACATACACACACACACACACACACACAGAGCCATAAAGCAACCGGAATATCAACCACAAAAAATCTCTCTGTCTCACACTTCGTCTCACACACACACACACACACACACACACACACACACACACACACACACACACACACACACAAAGCGCCTAAAGCTACGGGTCTCTAGGTCTCTCTCTCTCTCTTTTTCTTTCTCTCTCTCTTTCTCTCTCTCTCTCTGTCTGAAATACACAGACACACACACAGACACACACACACACACACACACATGGTCTCCTGACTTCACAGTGGATAAACCTGTCCATCCAGGGCAGACCGCACACAAAAGGTGGATTATGTTTTTGAAGACATTTATTTTCTGCACCTTTTCTTCACGCTAATGTTCTCGCCGAAACAGAGGGACGTGCGTCTGCTTTTAAACTAAATCCTCTGATGATTTACCTGCTCGCAGCGTCGCCTCTGGCTTGCACGATGTGAAAGAAAAGCCTGTTAAGCGGCACGTATTGACACAGCGGTCGTCCGTGTGTGGCTTTAATCTGCACGGACGGCGTGTCTCCGTAAGCTCGGTGTTGATAGCTCTCGTGTAGGGTCACACAGACGTGGGGACTTCGGGTGGAGCCGTGTGACGAACGTTATTTACATCAAATGACAAAGAGATAAAGACGAACACAGGAAGTACGGGCTTGTTTTATTCTTCCTAAAAAGGTTAACTCTGTGGTAAAGAACCACACGTTATTCTGTTCTACGTTTATAGCAGCTTTAAATGCTCATTCCCTTACTAGCTTCGCTTTATTCTCCGTCCTGAACGCTCTCGTTGTGACAAACATGATATTATAGCTTAATACTTATCTTTTTAAATCAAATCTGGTTAATAAAATAGTTTTAGACAAATACTGTGTCGATAAAATAACTGGTTAAGGCTCTGTGTTGTTGATCGGAGGATCGGGGGTTCAAGGCCCAGCACAGCCAAGCTGCCACTGTTGGGCCCTTGAGCAAGGCCCTCAACCCTCCCTGCTCCAGGGGGCGCTGTATCATAGCTGCCCCTGCACTCTGACCCCAACCTCCTCAGCGGGGGTATGTGAAGAAAAGAATTCCACTGTGCTGTAACGTACATGTGGCGATAATAAAGGCTTCTGTGCCCACGTTCTATTCTATTCCTCTATAAATGTGTCTTTTTAATATTCTCATGGCTTCTTTTAAAAGTTAAAGCTTCTAGCTTCCAAAAAAGATTCTACCATTAACCCTTTTCCGACAGGAAATCATTCTGCGTAGAGTTATCATAAATAACGCTTAAAGCTAATCGATCCGGCTAGTTAGCATTTAGCCATAAAACCGGCTGTTAAATCTTATTTGTAATGATAATCCGTGTGAAGGCACACGGTACCTAGTGTTAGCTAACGGCTAAGGCTAACGATTACCAGCTAAATACCAAATAGCTTTCTACACAAGGCTTTTAAAGATATTTTCTTGTTTCAGGTTAAAGCTAGCAAACGATCAACAATATACTGTAGCTAGCACCTAGCGAGTAAGGCTTTTATTATTAATAAGTGCCAGAATAGCAACGGAAGCCAGATAAATGTGAGAAATATCGACATCCGTCAAAAATACAGCGCTTAAAACCTTCTGAGGTAAAAAAAAATGACACGGACGAATCCGGAGAAAAGACTCGGTTAGCGGACGAATGATTCGTCGTGTCATATCTCGACAGCACCGGAGAGAAAAAGCTGTAGAGTTATCGAGCTCCTCAGATGTCACAAGACGTGTGAATTAAAATCCTTCGAGAGCGTAGATAAGACTTGAGCAGGTACAGGCGTTTGTCGTCCGCCGTTAGAAAGCGAGGGATGAAACCTACACCTCTGAGTCAGTGTCTCGGGCCTGCTACACTTCTCTTCTGCCTCATGTGAGGTCACCATGACAACTTTTTATTAAACACAAGCAGGATTAAGAGGCTTTGAGGTTTTAATCCAGTAGCCTGCAAAATCATCCAAACTGACCTACGTACATGTGAGAAAGAATAAAATATGAGAACTAATAGAAGGGAAAGTGCTTCGTCACCTAGCTGGGCATTTAGTTATGTCTGCTTTTAGAAAACAACCCCATGTCGATCCTTTTTATTATTCATCCATTCATTCATCTTCTACCGCTTATCCGAACTACTCGGGTCACGGGGAGCCTGTGCCTATCTCAGGCGTCATCGGGCATCGAGGCAGGATACACCCTGGACGGAGTGCCAACCCATCACAGGGCACACACACACTCTCATTCACTCACACACACACACACTACGGACAATTTCCCAGAGATGCCAATCAACCTACCATGCATGTCTTTGGACCGGGGGAGGAAACCGGAGGAAACCCCCGAGGCACGGGGAGAACATGCAAACTCCGCACACACAAGGTGGAGGTGGGAATCGAACCCCCAACCCTGAAGGTGTGAGGCGAACGTGCTAACCACTAAGCCACCGTGACCGCGGCTTTTAATTATTAATTATTTATTGAATTTCTCTGACAGAGTGAAGAACCGCTAAGTAGCTGATGCTAACTGAGCTCACAGCGAACATCCAGCACAAGTCTGCTGGCTACTTTCATATCCCGATTTTATAACTTTCTTTATTGTTTTTCACTTCTTTTCATTTTGGACAGTTTATTTCCTCATTCATCAAAATCCATTCACACAGAACGGAATCAGCCGCTAATCACGCTGGAGGTTGTGTGTCGAGACGTGGAGGACGCTTCATAAGCTACAGCGTGAGCTTTCGGAGCTTCCGTGTAGCGTAGCGCAGCGTTCGCCGTTCAGGAAATCCGACCGTAATTCCATAATAAAATACTTTCACATTCATGCTAACTACCGTACGTAAGCTAGTTTACACAGAGGGCGCTCTCACGAGTAAAACCCTCGCGATTTGCGGTATTTTAAAACGAGCTTCTCTTTTTCTGTAAGTAGTTTTTAGGCTTGGATATTTTCGTCTTCTTACAATCTTTTTGTTTTTCTCTCTGCTTTCGTCACCTATTGTATGCTAACCAGAACAGACGGAGACCTGGAACTACCCATGTGCTACATCCAGTTTACACACATTCCTGTCATCTAAACACAATGGTTAAAAAAGAAACAAAGCATTTTTTTAAACCTAACGTCTATCCAAACCGGTAGCATGTTTGTGACGGACAAAACCGGGTGAATCGTTTAACCGGACCGAAGAGTGAATCGATCCAAATGAATCCTTTATAACCGAACAAATGATTCAAGTCTCTGAAAAGATTTAAATATCGTCATCCGAAGGATTTGTAGTAGCTGCTGTAGTGAAATAATACCGTATGTTTTGGGGTGATGGACACCATGATGAGTCTCATCACGAAAAGGGGCGGAGCTACAGTAGGAATACTACCGAACACAGCTATTTGTAGATTATTTATAGGATTTCTGACTCATAAAGATTTTCTTGCTGAACGATTCACACCACTCGAATCAAAGCCCGGTAATCTTACGTATTTATGCGTTCGAAGTTAAACAGAACAAAAATGATTTTTGTTGTATAGTTGAAAATTTTACGTCACAAATAACACGAAGGCTTTATCGCAGGAAGTAGCGCCGATGGCACATTCATTAGAATCATAATCTCTCTAATGAAAAACAAGAAGTCGCTGATGTTTGCGGATTAAATATTTACACTGTTTATTTATTTGTTTTTGTTTTTTTGGTGAGTTTCACCTTGAATAAAACTCTCACAGTCCCTAAGCAGCCTTGTGTGTCTGCCGGCTACAGGAAGTGCATAATAAAGTGTGGACAAACACAGGAAACAGGACATGCTGTTGTGTCATGGTGCTTATTCTCTCATTCTCTCTCTCTCTCTCTCTCTCTCTCTCTCTCTCTCTCACACACACACACACACACACACACATCACAATCATGTACACCACTTTAACAGTGACGGTGTTTTAAACATCACAGATGGCTATTTACGGATCCTCTCTCCATCTTTCCATGAATCATTCCCCTTTGTCTTACTTCCTGTTTCTTGAAGCTTTCCTCAGTTCTAACACTGAACTTATCCTTAGTTTTTCTACCTCGCTCTGAGTGAATCCGAGTAACGAACCCGATCCATGTTTTGCGATCCCATTCTTCAATATTTAATCCCAGATTTGCATTAGGGAAATGAAGTGTCCTGAGTTTGAGCAGAGGAGATGCAAAGTGGAGCCATTAGCGTGACAAAACTCCGCCAAACTAGCGTCTTTATTCTAATCGTTCACGTCGCGGTGTACGGTGACTTAACAAGTCGTCTCTGAACTGTTACGTCAGACACGGTCTATCTTACACAATGACGAGAGCTCTTTAATATCGTTCTGAAGAAAGTAAACAGGAAGGAAAAAAAAAAACATCGAAGCGTCGAAAGCGTCGTGAAGTTGATAAAGCCCTTAATGCGAGTTTTTTAATCTCTGTAGATATTTTTATTAGGCTATGAGACGTTAATTGGGTCATCACGTTATTATACCGGACACCTAGCTAAGTAACGGGTTCTGGGTTTTTTTCCGTGTAGATGCATGACATTTAATTTTTGCCCTGTTTAGCAAAACCCGAGCAGGATCTGAAGGGTTTAAACATAAAAATCCATTCCTTAATGTTACGTGATATTAAAATTACAATTACAATTATCAGTCGCTCTAAATGTTCAATACTAAGATTGAGCATGAAATTAAATAAATATTCAACGTAGTTAAATGACAGAGCCGACTCACTGATGTGGTGTGTTTTCTTGCTTCTGAGCGATTAAAGAGCAACAAATACTACAGTATATATATATATTAAAAAAAATTTAAAATACACAAGTTCTAATAGAGCGTGAAGCCTCCCGTCGCTCGGACCTATTATACTGTATAAATACGACCCGGGTGTCCTCTGAGACGTGTCTGGAATAACGACCACGGAAGGACGTTTCTGAAGGTCGTCGTTTAAATCGGTAGTAATAATAAAAAAGTTCATGTAGATTGCAGGATTGCTCACTGACGGTGACACACGGACATGACACAAGACGATCCGGATCATCGGCGGCCTGTTTCTAGCCAGACCGAGCTCTAGACATACTGTATGAATGACCCGAGGCTTTCTTCTAACTTACACAATCACCCCGGCGTTTTTAATAAAGCCTGATCCGTGGTGCAGGATCCGGTTTCAGCATGTTGACTGTTCAAGTCCCTGACTGTGTCATCTAAGTGCGCTGCTTACAAAAGAGCCACTGTGTTGCACCCCGTTGCTTTAGACCCACGAGACGCCGCCGAGTCACGTGACCCGACAGGAGGGAAATGGCCCGTGGTAATCTCTCCTGCACCGACTTAGTGTGACTTCTTTTTTAAGCACGTAGAACCAAAGTGTTAGATGAACTTTCAGCACAGCGGTGATAATAAGACGCTCTGTATCGCACACAGGAGCCGAAGAATATTCGATTTTTCTCATGTTCAGTTACATCGAAAGACAATTTAAGCTCTTAAACTTTTACTTCGTTACTTATTTAGCTTAAAGCTCATTATTTAGTAATTACACTGAATTATTAAAGACTACAGACACACAAATACCTTTATTCTTTACATTCATAGCGTTTCATAGACGTCCAAATCCGAGTCATAACTGCACGCAGCGTTTATAACTAAGTTAACGAAGGTGCTACGAAGGTTTTTCTATTACTCGATTACACAATTCCGAAACTGAAGCATTCTGAAGTGGATAAAAATAAATAAAATAAAAATCTACACTATCAGAAATCGGGTTCTTCGCGTGCCCGAGTCTTCCAAACAGAACCGTATCCTCGTGCCATAGAACAGTTCTGACATCCTAAAAATCATCTCGAGTCTCAGCGGTTCACGACAGACACGAGTGAATGTTCTTCGACTGGCCTTCGGAACATTAGATGTTTCTCAACATGGTCAGAAACCTACTGTATAGTTTACAGTATAGCTACATCTCACCTAGCTGACATAGTTTTTGCTGGTTGTTTATTTTTTCAGTTGAATAGCAAAACGGTTCCTCGTGTTTTTTTTTTTTTAGATAATCAGGGGTTCTTTTAGAGATGTACTGAGTTCTAGGTGTGTACTTAAGTACATGATAATATAACTGAGCTTATCACCATACAGTATGTGTATAGCTTGTACCACGATATAGCTTGTCTGTGTGGGTTACGAGCAGAATGACCGGTGTTACAGACAGAGAGGAAACAAGACAAATCTGGTAACGGAAACACAGAGTCACTCACTCACTCATCTTCTACCGCTTATCCGAACTTCCCGGGTCACGGGGAGCCTGTGCCTATCTCAGGCGTCATGGGGCATCGAGGCAGGATACACCCTGGACGGAGTGCCAACCCATCACAGGGCACACACACACTCTCATTCACTCACACACACACTCACACACTACGGACAAATTTCCAGAGATGCCAATCAACCTACCATGCATGTCTTTGGACCGGGGGAGGAAACCGGAGTACCCGGAGGAAACCCCCGAGGCACGGGGAGAACATGCAAACTCCACACACACAAGACGACCCTGGAGATGTGAGGCGAACGTGCTAACCGCTAAGCCGCCGTGACCCCCAGCACAGAGTCAGTTATAATGAATTAAAGCTCCGCCCTCATCCTGAACACGATGTTGCTCAGCTCTGCTAATTTTCAGTAGATGGGGTCTGAGTGTTTTGTAATCGTTTGAAATGCAGCAACAGGGACACTAAAAGTTACAAACCCCTGCTTTTATTTTTGACTAAAAACAGACGCACTAAGTGTCAATTGCTCGACTTTATCACTAATTATGTTGCTGATGATGATGATGATGATGATGATGTCGATGTTGAAGAACGACCCGGATGACACCCACACATCGCGAACATTTCAGGCTCACCTGAGAGGAGGTGCATTCTCTGGTGTCGGTGTCCTTCGCCAACTGCCCGGCGTCTGGAGGGAGGGGACGGTAGCCGATAAGAGGGACATCTTTTGACCCCACCTCTGGAAGATCCACCCCGGCTGTCCTCATACTCCGGTGGAGCATGGTGCTAGTGGCTGTGTATCACACAAACACACACATGTTGAGTTGGTTGGTTGGTTTAGAAGAGCTCAGAATGTGCGTGATAATCCAATGGGAACTGACGGATCATTTGTTTAGACGATTTACATTTCCCTACGGCAGACAGCGAGGTCACATTTGAATTCCTGACCCCTCCTTGTCTTTTCCTTCTCTGGTATTTTGATTACGGTGCAGATTGGGATCTTTTAGTAAGATAAGGATGCAAGGACAGAGCTCTCGCTTGTGTATCAAGACAAAACTGTTAGATTCGTTCTTGTGAGCTTGTATACGGTATATCTACAGTACGACTCTCACAGGGTCGGTCAGGTGCCGATAAACACCCAGAAGTAAATCGTGCAGCAACCTGTACTTTTTTTTTTAATGCATGTCTGTTATTCATGTCTTCCTGTTTGCAAAAAAAAAAAAAAAAAAGATGCATGACTTAGCAGCACATTATGTATCCCATGTTACAGAAGGTCACACCCCAAACAAATGTAATGTCCTCTTTGCAAAGCTCACAGAGGTTCCTGCTGACATCATTCACACGGGAAGTTAATATAAACTGTAACTGTAAAGATTTTATGGCGGATCAAAGCCTCAGATAGAACGTGGATTTCTACAAGGACAGAAAAACCACAGAAACTGACACACGCCCTGAAATACAATCTGCTTAAAATACAGTAATGATGACGCAATATATGGATAAATGATTGTGAATCTCTACTGATCACTAGTGCAGCTTGATGCTTATAGTCCGATAGTCCGAGCTGAAATGTATAAAAGGAAGAAAAAGAAATACCTGCTAGTGTCTGAGTGCTGAGTCCATATGATGTGTGTATGTAGTGGTGAAGTCAGTGACTCTGAGCCTCCATAATCTCCCACCTCCTGATCGCCTGTCAGTGTGTTATCATGTAACTGCAGCGGAGAAGTGAACGTCGTGTTGAACAGAACACACACACACACACACACACACACACACACACACACACACACACACACACACACACACACACGCACGCACATACACACGCCCTCCAGCTGCTATGGTGACAGCGCACTTCCGGTCTGTTGTAAGCTTGGCAGCCACCCGGCGTATGAACAGCAGGACCGCGCGCTCATTCACTCAACTCTAAAAGAATCGATTCTTTGCTGCGAATCATAACATCCGAATCGATTCCCAGGAGTGGCTTTCAAGAACCGATCCAAAAGAACGATTCATAAGCAATATATTTATATGTTTATGTGTCGTGTTTCACATTAGCAAGTGCTCTAAATGTTCACGGTATGATAAAATAGTAGTCTAATAAGATTGTTTCTCCGTATTAATTGACAGCATACTGTAATAAACACTACAGGAAATAAAAGATAAAAGTGTTTTTTAACGCGTAACCGAATGGGAAATAAGGAGCTTTGCTTTCTCTCAAAGCTCCTTTCGACTGAATCGATTCCCTCGAACAAATTCGGTTAGTGAATCGAATCCTTCAATTCGTCAGCGCAGACGAATTGATTCTTCCGACTCAGTGTAAAGAGACGTTTAAACGAAAAGACTCGTTTGTAAATCAACCAAATTTTTTTTATGCAGTGTTATTATGCAGTTTCACAGTTTAGATTACTGTCTAATAACACGTCTCTTATCTCTGAGTTTTTCACAAACATCATTAAAAGTATTCAATCAAACAAAAAACAAAAAACCCCAATACAGATTAAACACATTCTTATTACTACCTTAAAAAGAGTTGATAAATAAATAACACTTTTATTTTATTGCAATTTATCTTATGAACTCAGTAGGAGTTTCTTACCTCAATCCAGACTTGGAAGCAGACCTTCATAAAAATAATTAGGTGTGTTAATCTATTATTTCACTGTGAGTAGGATTAACACTTGGTGTATAAAACCTACAAAAAAATAACCCTTTTAATTCTGTCACAAAAAAAGTAATAACTAAATAAATCATTTAAATAAATCATGGAAACTCCAGGCTTGGTGAAAGGTTTTCTTCTGGCTCGTAACCAAAACACTGTAATGACATAATCACAGGCTGGTTTATCAGCTTTATATGAAAACCTGCATTCCCAGCCTGCTATTGTAATTCTGACATCACAGCTTGTCATAAGGTGTCAGTTAGTTACCTCCCATGTCACCAGACAACTCGCCCAACACTATGAACATATCTTACAGCGAGCCTCAATACACCGCTGATAGCTGCTTAAAATAAAGGGTTGAACAGTAAGACACAGTTTCCTATTTTCAAATAGCATAACGTATTAAATCCCTCTTGTGCTTCAGAAATTTAAAAAAGCAGTCCATAATTTTTGGAATTCAAAATAATTTTTTTTTCTGACCCAGAAATGTCCCCAAGCAAAATATTTCCTGGTTCATTTTAATAACGGCAAGTCACACAGAGAGAGAAAGAAAGAAAAAGGCTTGTTAATATTTTCATCATAACAGCAATTCCGTTCATATCCAACAGAGGGCTGTAAAAATGACAAACGGCTCCTTTAAAGGATATTTTGAACAGGACAGATGTCTTGTTTAAAGAGCAAATACACCAGAGGAAAATCGGAGACATTTATTATAATGAGTTTGTCCTCTTATTTTGGGCCTGGGGTTGAATATTGGCAAACACAGAGTCTTTGGCAGAACATAAAAAAGGCACCTATGTTCAGTAGGTGTAAAATCAGGGGTAATCTGGAGTGCATCTGTTATAGAAATAGCCTAATGGGCACATTCTCTTACACATAGTGGCACTTAGAGGGCACTGCATTTATGTTTTTTTTTTGTATGTTTTGCTCTGCAATGGCATCTTAAAGGCAACCTAAGGGACACTCTAAAGGCCACATCATATGTTCTAGCATCTAGGGGCAGCCTAAAGGGCATTTCAACATGTTTTTACCATGAAGGGGCATCCTACCTGCCATCAAGTGCAATCTTTTATCACATTTCTTGCAATCTTTATTGGAAGTCAACACTTTACTTTTTCTTCAATATAAGCCCACCATAGCAGGCACTTTATGTTATTTTATCAGATTCTCGAAGAAATCTTTGCACTGTTTTGCACCCATGAGAGCAATTCTGCCAACCTGTCGCCCCCCCCCCCCCATACATAGTGTTGACAGTATTTAAAATGAAATGGGTCATTTCTGTTCCAGAATCTCACTGTTTCTCAATCAAGCACCTTAACATGGCGACGGGATTCCCCAAGATAAAATGGTGCGCGAGAAAACGGCATTAAAACGAGGCAACATGGTATTGAAGGTAAATTTGCTTCTGTTGAGGACGTGTGGTGTTCATGCCCTCTGGTGTGCTGTGAGAGAACTGATGCTTCTGCTACCCAGAGGCCATTTTGAACATCACAGCATGCAGATCACTGAATTACACGCTTTCAGTTATGATAAACATAGAGCTTTTTATCACAGCTTTATCATACGGTTTTTATCCCAACTACCATATGCATTAAACATCTGGCGCACCTCTGAAAATGCTCACAATTTTAATATACAGAGGCGGGAATAATTACAATAAATAGAAAAATACGCATTTATAACAATAATAATGATGATAATAAAAATAACAACAAAACAACAACAACAATAATAATTAATTAATTAATTAATAATAATAATAATAATAATAATAATAATAATAATAATAATAATAATAATAATAATATGCAAAGCTGGTAAAATATTATTAATAAAATATCTTAATATTTCATTATAATTATAAGCTATAAATCCTATATTTATTATTCAATCCGTTTCCCAAACTCTCTTGTTCTTCCCCTTCTTCTTCTTCTTGTTCATCTTCTTCTTAATATTATTTTAATGTTGTTGTAATAATAAATATGCTAATGTGCATTACATGACATATACATATTCAAACATATTAAGCATAATAACAATCTAGAACATTATACTAATAATAACAAGTCCCGTGTGCTTCCCAATTAGGACAGTCCGAAACTTTGGCTAATTAGTAGAGAGAGAGGGGAGGGGGGGATCACACACACACACACACACACACACACACACACACACACACACACACACACACACACACACACATACACACACAGGCGTGCGCGCGGTTGAGGGACAGAAGCTCTCCTTTAAACCCGCGACACGCCTCCGGCATCAACGGGTCGCTGTACAGATGTGAAGGTGTTCACACACACACACACACACACACACACACACACACACACACACACACACACACACACACACACACACACACACTCGGGGCCGTCGCTCTCCCTCCCACTCCGTTATCGCTCTCCGTGTTTTATGTCTGCGTCACAACAAGTCGCGAGAGAGAGAGAGAGAGAGAGAGAGAGAGAGAGAGAGAGAGAGAGAGAGAAAGAGAGAGGTGGAGATGATGGCGTCTCTGGCGGGCTCCACTGTCTCTGACAGGCGCGTTTAATAACAACACGGAAACATGACGAGACGGCGCTCGCGCAGGACGGCCGGCGGCGACACAGACAGACGGACCAAGCGCGCGACCACTCACTGACTGACACTGACGCGTCCAGGGGTTTTTATTATTTTTGGCGCGCGCGCGCGCGCGCGTGTGTGTCCATCATAAATCCATATCGCCGACAGTAATTGTGAGGCGCGGCGAAAACATCACAGCGGGAAGGTCGGACGTTTCATGTCAAGCTCGCGCGGCGGGTTCGGTGACCCCGCGCGACTTTCCAGGTTAGCTCGCGAGCCCTTTTGCCAGCAGAGCACAGCTCGCGCGATTACCTTTTTTTTTTTTTTTTTTTTGCTTAATTAATTGATTCACGGGCTTATCGTGCGTGTGTCGCGCGCATGTGTCCAGAGTTGCATGCACGGATTAGAGACAAATCCTTACATGCATTCTAAATGATTTAGTTCATAATTGACTTGATTTTTCTGTAATCTGCATGTAGATGATAATGATGCGTTATGACGGAGTCTGTGAGCGGAGTGCACTACAATAGGCTGTTGCATAAGGATGAATGCATTTGATCATGTGTGCCACTGCATAGCTGATTGCCTCAGTGCAGCTGCCTCAGTGCTGAATGATGCTGATCGTTCAAACACCGTCCTGTCGCCATGCACTCTGAGCGAGATTAGCACTTTAGCTTCCTGAAGACTTTCAGGGCACAAGTGCACAACTTTGCTACAGTTTGCTGGTTTTTCTTGCTTTCAACAAAACTTCTGCAGAATGGCCTCAGGTGCGCTCCAACTGAAAAACTGCACACTTGTGGTTCTTGTGGTTCTTGTTTCCTGAAGTTTGTGAGTTCTTCGAGGTCCCGTTTTTTTCAACAGGGGGTTCAGATCTGTGCTCTGAGTGCGAAACAGCGTTCTCTAAGAACAAACCTCAGAAAGGAGAGTTCTGAAGACTAAATAAAATCTCGTCTTCACGTGTCTTTCATCAATAATTGATCTTTTCTCACAGCACTGCTGAATTCTGGATGGTGATTGATCAGAAGAGAAGGCGTTGATTAATTTCCTAGAACAGCAGCTCTGGCAGTAATACATCTGCAAATCACAGGTTCCTATGAATATTTATGCACTCTTTTGCAATACATTATCGTTTCTATAGTAACAGCTCATTCACAGGGACTCATCCGGCAGATGCTCCACTAATAATAAACGGATTAAAAATAATTGTTGATGTGGTGCAGTTTTCTATAAAGAGATAAAGGGGTTTCTCTCCCTACGAGTCTCTGGTCATGGAGATGAAGACTAACACGGCAGCACGAGTTTGGAGCTCCTATCACGTTCCACAGCTGAGTGGGATTTTTAATCTCAGAAAACAGAAACTGAATGAGATGCAAATTCTGAATTTAAACAAACAGAAAAGGTGCATTTGCATCTATTTCTGGTCTGTGTCTGTGACATGTAAGGTATCAAACAGCATCTACTCACAGAGACAAATCCAAATGTTGTATCTAGACATCCAGGATGAGTCAAATTTAGCGACTGGTCCTTCTTAAACCGAGCGTTCTCACATCTAACATATGGAAACCTATAGAATATATGAGATAGATAGATTATGTTAAATTGTACCTAGGTGTGTGTGTGTGTGTGTGTGTGTCGGAGTGAGTGGGTGAGTATGTGTGTGGGAGTGACTGGTTGATTGTGTGTGTGTGTGTGTGTGTGTGTGTGTGTGTGTGTGTGTGTGTGTGAGTGGGTGGGAGTGAATGGTTGATAGTGTGTGTGTGAGAAAGTGTGTTTGTGAGTGTATGTGTGTGCTGGAGTGTGTGTGTGTGTGTGTGTGTGTGTGTTTGTTAGTTGGTGTGTGTGAGTGTTTGAGTGAGTGAGTATGTGTGTGTGTGTGTTTGTATGAGTGAGTGGGTAAATATGTGTGTGTGGGAGTGGGTGTGTGTGTGTGTGTGGGTGTAGGAGTGAGTGGATATGTGTGTGTGAGTGTGTGTATCTGTGAGTGGGTGTAGGAGTGAGTGGATGTGTTTGTGTGTGTGTGAGTGGGTAAGTATGTGCATGTGGGAGTGAGTGGATATGTGTGTGTGAGTGTGTGTATCTGTGAGTGTGTGTAGGAGTGAGTGGATTTGTGTGTGAGTGTGTGTGTGTATGCATGTGTGTGTGTGTGTGTGTGTGTGTGTGTGTGTGTTTGTGAGAGTGTGTGTGAGAGTGTGTGAGGGTGTGTGAGTGAGTGTGTATGTGTGTGTGAGTGTGTGTGTGTGAGTGTGTATGTGTGTGAGTGTGAGTGTGTGTGAGTGTGAGTGTGTGTGTGTGTGTGTGTGTGTGTGTGTGTGTGTGAGTGTGTATGTGTGTGAGTGTGAGTGTGTGTGAGTGTGAGTGTGAGTGTGTGTGTGTGTGTGTGGGTGGTGTGTGGTTGTGTGTGTGTGTGTGAGTGTGTATGTGTGTGAGTGTGTGTGTGTGTGTGAGTGTGTGTGTGTGTGTGTGTGTGAGTGTGTGTGTGTGTGAGTGTGTGTGTGTGTGTGAGTGTGTGTGTGTGTGTGTGTGTGAGTGTGAGTGTGTGTGTGTGTGTGAGTGTGTATGTGTGTGAGTGTGAGTGTGTGTGAGTGTGTGTGTGTGTGTGTGTGTGTGTGTGTGTGTGTTGCCCTGTGAAGGATTCGTCCATGGTGAATTCTTCTTCACACATCTGTCAAGCACTTTGTGACATTTTAAATATACAAAATATGTTAATATTCAGTAAATTCCAAAACATTTATTACATTAAATCTGTCACAAAACAATGTGTGTGTGTGTGTGTGTGTGTGTGTGTGTGTGTGTGTGTGTGTGTGTGTGTGTGTTTCCTTCTTGACCTGCCCGTATACATCTCTGCACTCAGGATGGGTGTGGTCACTGAAGGAGAAGACGTTTTAGCACGATGGAGCGACGGACTTTTATACCTCGGCAATGTCAAAAGGGTGAGTTTCCTGTTGTGTTCCTTCTGTTTCCTGTCACAACAAACACTACACACTAAACACTACACACTACACAACAAACACTACACACTAAACACTACACACTACACACTAAACACTACATACTAAACACTACACACTAAACACTACACACTACACAAAAAACACTACACACTACACACCACACACTAAACACTACATACTAAACACTACACACTAAACAGTAAACACTACACGCTAAACACTACACACTAAACACTACACACTAAACACTACACACTAAACACTACACACTAAACACTACACACAACACTACACGCCAAACACTACACACTAAACACTACACACTAAACACTACACGCTAAACACTAAACACTACACACTACACACTAAACACTACACACTAAACACTACACACTAAACACTACACTCAACACTACACGCTAAACACTAAACACTACACGCTACACACTAAACACTACACACAACACTACACGCTAAACACTAAACACTAAACACTACACGCTACACACTAAACACTACACACAACACTACACGCTAAACACTAAACACTACACACTAAACACTACACGCTAAACACTACACACTAAACACTACACGCTAAACACTACACACTAAACTCTACACACTAAACACTACACGCTAAACACTACACACTAAACTCTACACACTACACACTACACACTAAACACTACACACTAAACACTACACGCTAAACACTACACACTAAACTCTACACACTACACACTAAACACTACACACTAAACACTACACACTACACACTACACACTAAACACTACACACTAAACACTACACACTAAACACTACACTCTAAACACTACACACTAAACTCTACACACTACACACTAAACACTACACACTAAACACTACACACTAAACACTACACGCTAAACACTACACACTAAACTCTACACACTACACACTACACACTAAACACTACACACTAAACTCTACACACTAAACACTACACGCTAAACACTACACACTACACACTACACACTAAACACTACACACTACACACTACACACTACACACTAAACACTACACACTAAACACTACACACTAAACACTATACGCTACACACTACACGCTAAACTCTACACACTACACACTACACACTACACACTACACACTAAACACTATACGCTACACACTACACGCTAAACTCTACACACTAAACACTAAACACTACACACTACACACTAAACACTCCACACTAAACACACATTACAGCACATATTAAACCCTGCTCTGTTTCTCAGGTAGACGTCGTTAAACACTGCTGCTTGGTCAGGTTCGAGGACAATTCCGAGTTCTGGGTCCTCAGGAAAGACATTCACTCGTGTAAGTGATGAAGCTTCACTAAAATCATCACCATGTTCCTACAGCAGGTAACAGCAGCTCCACCTTACAGGGAACAGTTACTGTAGGAAACATCACACAGCTCTGTGGTACAGTCTGTTTACTACACTTTCTATTCCTCTCTCTCTCTCTCTCTTCTCTCGCTCTCTTCTGTCTCTCTCTTCTCTCTCTCTCTCTCTCTCTCTGTTCTCTCACTCTCTGTCTCTCTATCTTCTCTCACTCTCTCTTCTCTCGCTCTCTCTCTTCTCTCACTCTCTTCTCTCACGCTCTCTTCTCTCTCTTCTCTCTCTCTCTTCTCTCACGCTCTCTCACTCTCCCTCTATCTCCCTCTCACACACACACTCATCGTCTCCCTCTCACTCTCTCACACACACACTCACTGTCTCTCTCTCTCACACACACTCACTGTGTGTGTGTGTCTCTCTCTCACTGTCTCTCTCTCTCCCTCTATCTCCCTCTCACTCTCTCTCTCACACACACACTCACTGTCTCTCTCTCTCTCTCTCTCTCTCTCTCTCTCTCTCTCTCTCTCTCTCTCTCTCTCTCTCTCTCTCTCAGTCTCAGCCAGTGGAGAGGAAGTGTGTTGTGTCTGTGATGGTCCTCCTCTTAAAGAACCGCTCATTAACTGTCTGAAATGCCGCCACAGTAAGTAAATAATATTTAAAAACAGATAATAATAATAATAATAATAAAAACAACTCAGATGAAATCCCACTCATTTTGTGTCATTTTACAGAAACTCTTTAAGGTTTCTAGATGAACCGTGTTAATGACATGTTCCACATTAATTCCTGTCCCTACTTACAAGCTTCTTACTGAAGAAATCTGTTCAAACTTTGCTATAATTGCTGGATTATGACGTGACGTGATGTTTAGACTCCGAATTGCATTAAAATGTTGTATTTTTCTTCATTTGGTTAATTTTCTATAATATTCCAATCACAAGACTTTCTCTCGAGCTTCATGTTAAAATAATTAAAGAAGACGTTTTGCATATCCATGCATATTTAAACAGATAAAGCCTCATTTGCATAAATACATGCAAATGTAACAGATTTAAAGAAAAGATCGACTACAAAAACCCTAGACTACATAAAGTTGATCCTCAGGCAGAGTTCGGTTGACGTCGGTTTGATGATCGGTTTGTCGTTTCTCCTGTGGGTGTGAAAACTTTTACACTCAGCGCTGAATGATTTACAGTGGAAGGTATTTCCTGCTTTTTTTTCAGGTTATCACGCTCAGTGCCACACGCCGGCCGTGGACCCCGAGGTGGACGTGGACTCGTGGGTCTGTCGCCAGTGCGTCTTCGCCGTCGCCACCAAGGTGCTCGATTCTGTAGCTCCCAGAACACTGGAGAGAAAATTCATGTCACGTTTCAGATTTAATGCAAATCTCTTCTTTTTGTGGATGTCTATGAATTACTTATGCGTCTCTGCGTGTTCTTAGGCAGCGTTTGATAGCTGCGTGCTCTTTAATCTGTCCATCACTGCCTGTATTTCTCTCTCTCTCACACACACACACACACACACACACACACACACACACACACACACACACACATTTCACACTCATCATTCGTGGTCATGTGATCCTCCGTTCCTAAAACATTACAACTCTGTGTTTGAACCAGAAAACAGAATGTGTTAATGATTTGTTCTCTGATCTGATCGTCCGTGTCCCGTCACAGAGAGGCGGAGCCTTAAAACGCGGCCGCTTTGCTCGACTCATGCAGCTGATGAAGCTGAGGCTGCCGTATCAGCTTTCCACTCTGGACTGGGACGCTCAGCACCTGACCAATCAGCAGCAGTGTTACTGCTACTGCGCCGGACCGGGAGAGTAAGTCGTGTATGAGACGTATCGTTTACTTTAAATGAATGGCGACACGATGGAAAGGATGAGTTTTTGCATCGTAAAACAGAAGAGCCGATCAGGATCGATATGCAAATTACAGTAAAGGATGACGATGAAAATACGAATAAAGTCTTGCAAATAAAAGAGGCTAATTGCTAGCTTTCTTTGCTACTTGTTTTCACGATATCGTAGCATGATGTTAGCCAACTTGTTTTAATTACATGATAATCAGTTGTTAGCATACATGAAATATAAAACATACTACCCTGCTGTTAGCATTGTATATATATAATATATATATATATATATATATATATATTAATTGGGTGCTAGCATAGCATACACAACATAAAACATACTTTTAGCATACACAATAACAAAATATAATAGCCGAATATTTTTGCTAGATTTTTAAAACCAACGTATTAGCTTTATTGTGAGCTAGCGTGCTAGTGACCTCGGCTACTTAGTCTGGTGTTAGCTAACGTGTTCACAAATCCGGATGACTACTAAAGGCAAGAAGAACGTTAACTATTTAGCGGGTGACGTAGCAGATTAGCGTTGCAGATGAGAGCTCCTTGTTCTCAGGCCCATCCTGAAGTATTCAGCTCTATAATTTTATTCATGCCTGCTAATGTTGAATGGATTCAGTCATTTCAATCCTTGCTTGTTGTGTCCTGAGGTGGAACCTGAAGATGCTGCAGTGTGGAACCTGTGGCCAGTGGTTTCACGAAGCCTGCACTCAGTGCCTGACCAAACCTCTGCTATATGGAGACAGGTTAGCATCGTGTTAGCGTCATCGCTAAACACTTCACTTTACTTCTTACAAGCTGCTCTTCTTTTTTTTTCCTCTTCAAGGTTTTATCACTTCCAGTGTTCGGTGTGTACGAATGGACCCGAGACCATTCAGAGGCTCCCCATGACCTGGTAAGATCTTCTGCCTCTTTCCTGACTTCAGTGAACATATTATCATCCAGGGTTTTTTTTTGTTTTGGTGTTTATTTCCGTAAGTGTTACCGTTTTGTGATTTCGTTCCATCTATCCAGGGTAGATTTGGCCCATTTGGTGCTGTATCATCTGTCCCTGTGCTGCAAGAGGAAATACTTTGATTTCGATCATGAAATCATGGCCTTCACCAACGAGAACTGGGATTCTCTGCTGTTAGGCACGGTAATGTGAAAACATCTAGAGATTAGCATGTCTGATTAGCACACATGGATATATACACTATAGATTCTGGACTAATTACCATCTACTGTACCTCATGCTCTTACTCAGGACATTATTGCATATGTAATTTACACTTGTTGAGCTCGTTCCCAGCACCTCCCCCCAACTTCTGATTGGCTCAAAATTTCCAGGCCACAATAACGTTTCCCGAACGTTCTTGTGCTCCTCTTCTTTGTTGGCTTTAAAGGTGAGGTGCCAATGTCAACATATAAAATCACCAAAACAAACACGCCCCTAACCCAAACGGGTCCCACCCCTGTATCGATAGCTCCGCCCACACATACATACGTAACCCGGGCGACTAACAGAAAGAAACGTGTCTTTATCATAGCTGAAGGGAAGAACAATACGATTGTAGATAAACAAACAAGCAAAAATGCCACACAAGCATAATGATGTAAAGGACAAAGGCATATATTAGTTCTGTGTAACAAAGCAAAACCAACGTTACTCACCTATCGAGAAGGAAAAAAGCGCCTCGGCGTCTTAAGTAAAGTCGGCCACATATTCACAGGTGGGAGTTTCCCGAGTCGATAACTCCTGAGCTAAACGCTGTTACTACACAAAACGCGGTTGTAGCTGCCTCTCTACATTACTACGATAGAAAAGAGGTGTTATTTGTGTAGTAACAGCGTTTAGCTCAGGAGTTATTGACTCGGGAAACTCCAACCTGTGAATATGTGGCCAACTTCCTGCTCCTTCAGTTCTCTCCAGCGCTGGAAAGCTGATCCTATATTAACACGTCCTACTTCTTGTCCTTATCGTAAGTCTTTCTTCTCTTTCTTTCTTTCTTTTTATCCTCCATGTCGATATTAAAACCGCTTTCTGCTGATGTCACACACGCGCACTGAACACTCTCTCCGCCCATATCGACAAGCCCCGCCCCTTTCTGCTCATCGGCTACACGTTTGTTTTGTTTTTGTTTGGATTTTTGTTTATTATTCGGCCTGAATCGGTTTTCTGAAGCATTTCTCAAAAAATCGGAGACCCCGCCTTTAAGTTCGTCCTCCTGTTGGTGCTTCACCCTGTTTATTTTTTAAACTGACCACCGTAGAAGGTGTCAGAGCTTCTTTCCTGGTAATACACTGTAGTGACTTCTGATGAACAGAAGCTCTTGACTTGTGTCTCCGTGACTTTGTCTCACACTCCAGTATCCTGATGGAGTGAAGTTTTCACATACATCATGACTTTTTCTTCTCTGTGTCTGTGTTGGCTTCTACACGTGACACGTTCTCTGTGTCTCAGTTGTCAGATACGCCTAAACAAGATCGCTGCCACAATCTGCTCAATGCGTTAAATTCCCACAAGGACAGGTGAGACGCTCTTAACCGTAAATAACACTTTACACTCTAAACCTGTAGCACGTCTGCAGTAAATATCTGAACTCTCGTTAACTCTGAAGGTTCGTCTCGGGGAAAGAGATCAAGAAGAAAAAGTGTCTTTTTGGCCTTCAAGTGCGAGCTCCACCACCGCTGTCGTCCGATTCCTCGCCCCTCATCACCGAGCAGCCCATCAGCATCACACACCGCAAAAGGTCAGAACAAAGGTCATGAATGCTTTCTGTCTCTCTCACACACACACACACACACACACACACACACACACACACACACACACACACACACACACACACACACACACTCTCACACATAGACACACACACACACACACACACTCACACACACACACACTCTCACACACAGTCACACACACACACATACACACACACAAACACACAGACACACTCACACACACTTTCACACACACATAAACACACATACACACACTCACACACACACTCACACACATACACACACTCACACACACACATACACACACACAAACACACAGACACACACAGACACACACACACACATTCTTACACACACATAAACACACGCACACACTCACACACACTTTCACACGCACATAAACACACATACATACGGTCACACACACAGACACACATAGATACGTCCACAGACACACACACACTCTCACACACACATTTACACTCACATAAACACACACTCACACACAAACACACTCTCACACACAGACACACACACATTCTCACACACTCAAACACATTCACACACACTCTCACACACACATACACACACATAAACACACAAACACACATACACACACTCACACACACGGACACACACTCACACACACAGACACACATAAACACACATAGATACACCCACAAACACACACACTCTCACACACACATTTACACACACAAACACACATACACATACATAAACACACATACACACGGACACACACATACATAAACACACACACACACACAGAGACACACAAACACACAAATAAACACACATAAACCCACACACATGGACACACACACATAGACACACACTCACACACACCCACTCTCACACACAAACACACACATACTCAAACAGACACACACACATATACACACGGACACACATACTGTCTCTCACACACATACACACACACCCTCACATATAGACACACACACGCACTCACACACACACACACACACACACACACACGCTCACACACGCTCACACACGCTCACAAACACGCGCATTCACACATATGCGCACACACACATACACACTCACACAAACACACACAAACATACACACTACACACACACACACACACACACACACAAATTAGTAATTTTTCCATCTTTGTGGTTTGGTCCCCAGCCCGCTGTCCCTGCCGTGCCAGAGACGAGTCGTGGGCTCCGAGTCTCGCAAATCTAAGCGGCGCATCGCTGAGACACTTCAGCAGGTCAGCACTTCTGTCTGTAACGTCGGTGTTGATGAACGTTCTCTAACAGCAGCACTCACACTACTGCAGCTGCACATCACAGCTATTAACACACTTGTCCTGATACAATATCGTTTCTATAGTAACGCCTCGTTCACAGGAACAGATGTGTTTCTGTAACACGTGTGAAAGGAGTCTCCAATTTCAGCACCGCGTGACTTCTTCAGGACAGAGAGAGAAAAACAGCACCATCTTTACTACATGTTAATACTGAACTCTGTCGTATGAGTGGAATAAGATTCCCTGAGATCTGCAATCTGAGATCTGGGATCTGTTGATTATAGTTCCAGGTCCAAGTCTCACCAACACACACACACACAGTTTAAGGATGTAGAGAAGAAGGATCATGGGTCGTGTGTGTACTGTCGTGTTCAAACGACGAGCTGCAGTAGCGTATCTGTTCATCAGCAGCACTCCAAAGTCCGTGTGTCACACAACAACCCTCGAGTTTGATGGTTTCTTATCTAGCAGCGTTTTGCCGGAGATGCTGCGTCACGCTGCTAGCGCCGGACGAGGAAACGTTATCATTTGGATTCTCATTGCACGCTGAACACCTGACGCCGATCTCAATCATGCTAACAGTCTGCTTCGTTCGGCTAAAAGATGTCTTTGGCTAATCTAATCTGCAAGATTAACTCCTTTTTTATTCACATCACGGTGTTTGAAATTATACACCTGATTGTACACATATTGTAACTCATAAGTGTGATCCTGTCATGGACCGAAGGGCGCAGAACTAATCACCCTCACCCATGGTCCCCCCCCCCAAAAAAAAAAAATATTTAAAAAATATCGCACTCTCTATTGTGAAAAATATATGTATGTATACCTAAATAATTGTGTAAGTAGAAAAAACAAACAAACAAAAAAAAACACGCAAAACTACATTTAGAAACAGTTGCGTCCCCCCTCCGCTTCCTCACAATGGTTTGACCCACTGCCTGCTTTCCCAGGTCATCTCACTTACTCTGAGTCTGCGGCTTATTATTTAATTATTATAATTATATTATATATAATTATCTTATTATTTTATTCACTTTAAATAAAGCGATTCTCTTTAAAGTAGTTGATGCGGCCTAATTCATAAATATTTGCGGCAAATATGCTGAATACCATGAATCTGCTATATCAGCGATTAAAATCTTACTTACTTATTTAGTTAACGTTAGCTTGTTTACAAGCTTGTTAACGTTAGCTTGTTTACAATAGCTTGTTAACGTTAGCTTGTTTACAAGCTTGTTAACGTTAGCTTGTTTACAATAGCTTGTTAACGTTAGCTTGTTTACAATAGCTTGTTAACGTTAGCTTGTTTACAAGCTTGTTAACGTTAGCTTGTTTACAATAGCTTGTTAACCTTAGCTTGTTTACAAGCTTGTTAACTTTAGCTTGTTTACAATAGCTTGTTAACGTTAGCTTGTTAACCTTAGCTTGTTTACAAGCTTGTTAACTTTAGCTTGTTTACAAGCTTGTTAACCTTAGCTTGTTTACAAGCTTGTTAACTTTAGCTTGTTTACAATAGCTTGTTAACCTTAGCTTGTTTACAAGCTTGTTAACTTTAGCTTGTTTACAATAGCTTGTTAACGTTAGCTTGTTTACAATAGCTTGTTAACCTTAGCTTGTTTACAAGCTTGTTAACATTAGCTTGTTTACAATAGCTTGTTAACGTTAGCTTGTTTACAATAGCTTGTTAACCTTAGCTTGTTTACAAGCTTGTTAACATTAGCTTGTTTACAATAGCTTGTTAACCTTAGCTTGTTTACAATAGCTCGTTAACGTTAGCTTGTTTACAAGCTTGTTAACGTTAGCTTGCTTACAATAGCTTGTTTACAAGCTTGTTAACATTAGCTTGTTTACAATAGCTTGTTAACGTTAGCTTGTTTACAATAGCTTGTTAACCTTAGCTTGTTTACAAGCTTGTTAACATTAGCTTGTTTACAATAGCTTGTTAACGTTAGCTTGTTTACAAGCTTGTTAACGTTAGCTTGTTTACAAGCTTGTTAACGTTAGCTTGTTTACAATAGCTTGTTAACGTTAGCTTGTTTACAAGCTTGTTAACCTTAGCTTGTTTACAAGCTTGTTAACTTTAGCTTGTTTACAATAGCTTGTTTACAATAGTTTGTTTACAAGCTTGTTAACATTAGCTTGTTTACAATAGCTTGTTAACGTTAGCTTGTTTACAATAGCTTGTTAACATTAGCTTGTTTACAATAGCTTGTTAACGTTAGCTTGTTTACAATAGCTTGTTAACCTTAGCTTGTTTACAAGCTTGTTAATTTTAGCTTGTTATCGTTAGCTTGTTAACATTAGCTTGTTTACAATAGCTTGTTAACGTTAGCTTGTTTACAATAGCTTGTTAACGTTAGCTTGTTTACAATAGCTTGTTAACGTTAGCTTGTTTACAAGCTTGTTAACGTTAGCTTGTTAACGTTAGCTTGTTAACGTTAGCTTGTTTACAATAGCTTGTTAACGTTAGCTTGTTTGCGAGCTTGTTAACGTTAGCTTGTTTACAATAGCTTGTTAACGTTAGCTTGTTTACAAGCTTGTTAACGTTAGCTTGTTTACAATAGCTTGTTAACCTTAGCTTGTTAACGTTAGCTTGTTTACAATAGCCTGTTAACGTTAGCTTGTTTACAATAGCTTGTTAACCTTAGCTTGTTAACGTTAGCTTGTTTACAATAGCTTGTTAACGTTAGCTTGTTTACAATAGCTTGTTAACCTTAGCTTGTTTACAAGCTTGTTAACGTTAGCTTGTTTACAAGCTTGTTAACGTTAGCTTGTTTACAAGCTTGTTAACGTTAGCTTGTTTACAATAGCTTGTTAACGTTAGCTTGTTTACAAGCTTGTTAACCTTAGCTTGTTTACAAGCTTGTTAACTTTAGCTTGTTTACAATAGCTTGTTTACAATAGTTTGTTTACAAGCTTGTTAACATTAGCTTGTTTACAATAGCTTGTTAACGTTAGCTTGTTTACAATAGCTTGTTAACATTAGCTTGTTTACAATAGCTTGTTAACGTTAGCTTGTTTACAATAGCTTGTTAACCTTAGCTTGTTTACAAGCTTGTTAATTTTAGCTTGTTATCGTTAGCTTGTTAACATTAGCTTGTTTACAATAGCTTGTTAACGTTAGCTTGTTTACAATAGCTTGTTAACGTTAGCTTGTTTACAATAGCTTGTTAACGTTAGCTTGTTTACAAGCTTGTTAACGTTAGCTTGTTAACGTTAGCTTGTTAACGTTAGCTTGTTTACAATAGCTTGTTAACGTTAGCTTGTTTGCGAGCTTGTTAACGTTAGCTTGTTTACAATAGCTTGTTAACGTTAGCTTGTTTACAAGCTTGTTAACGTTAGCTTGTTTACAATAGCTTGTTAACCTTAGCTTGTTAACGTTAGCTTGTTTACAATAGCCTGTTAACGTTAGCTTGTTTACAATAGCTTGTTAACCTTAGCTTGTTAACGTTAGCTTGTTTACAATAGCTTGTTAACGTTAGCTTGTTTACAATAGCTTGTTAACCTTAGCTTGTTTACAAGCTTGTTAACGTTAGCTTGTTTACAATAGCTTGTTAACGTTAGCTTGTTAACGTTAGCTTGTTGCATAGTGCACTTTAACCTTTAACCCTTTTTAATTCCTAGTTTTTATTGTTGTGATTATTTTTATGATGTTTTACTTTCTTTGAAGAGAAACTTTGAAAATAACCATACTGACGCGTCTCCATGCTACAATAATAATCTTTATAAGTACAATTAGATTATTATTTGTGTCCGCCCTTCAAAAATTGCTCATGAGAAATGTTTTTGTCCCCCCCCCCTACTGTTAAATGAACTTTACGCCCTCACCTGTGTCCTGTTACACTGTGTTAGCGCCGCTATTAACTTTAGCATCTCTCCAAGTCAGGAGACTTTTATTACCGCCATTGTTTGTTTGTTATCACACTCGTCTCGTATCTCTCTTACTGTTCTATCCACAGCACATGCTAATGGACCTCGTTGTCCATGTAAATATATTAAAACAATCTAAAAAAAACTGCTAAACTAGCTATAAAGTAGCATAAATAACTTTTCAGCCTGTATTTATTTATTCTTTTTTTTTTTTTACATTTATCAATAAAGTATTAGCAAACATTTTTAAAAGTAAAAATTAGCTACAGTGTGGCTACATTTTTTATAGTTATAAAAATCTTAATTTAAGGCTAATGTACCTATCAAGTAGCATACAGGGTGTTAGCATTGCTATCGACTAGCTGGCCGTGTATAGTGTTAGCGTACTTGGTACATTGTTCATGATTTAATTACAGCTAGATTTTAAAGATATTTCAAGACACTTTCTTACATTAAACTTGAAAGAAAATTAAACGTACTAATGGAGCTGGTTTAATAACCTGGCCTTAACTTAAAACACTAGCCTACAAGCAGCTGTTATTAGCCGTGTTGTTAGCATATATTTTCGTCTATGATGTATTTATTTAATTAATTTATTCTCACTGCTTTCTGTCCTCTGTAGCCGTGTCCACCTGCTAACCAGATCAACCTGGTGCCGTGTTGTCACGGGTGTGTGAACGGTGCGAGCGTCTACAACTCCCGGAAATCCGAGGAGGAATTAGCGCTGGGGTTGGTATCGATATTGGTATTCATGTTGGTATCGATGTTGGTATTCATGTTGGTATCAATGTTGGTATCGATGTTGGTATCGATGTTGGTATCGATGTTGGTATCGATGTTATAATTTTAGATCGTTCTGATTATCTTGAGAACTTTGCGCGATATTTTTTTGTTTGGTTACCGATTTTATTTCACTTGATGTGAAAAACAACCAAATGTGAGCTTCGGTAATCGATCCTGCATAGAAATGATTAACATCAAAGATTTTTTTTTATTTTTATTAATTGTATTTATATTGGGTGGGGGGGTGGCTTAGTGGTTAGCACGTTCGCCTCACACCTCCAGGGTTGGGGGTTCGATTCCCCCCTCCGCCTTGTGTGTGTGGAGTTTGCATGTTCTCCCCGTGCCTCGGGGGTTTCCTCCGGGTACTCCGGTTTCCTCCCCCGGTCCAAAGACATGCATGGTAGGTTGATTGGCATCTCTGGGAAATTGTCCGTAGTGAATGAGAGTGTGTGAGTGAATGAGAGTGTGTGTGTGCCCTGTGATGGGTTGGCACTCCGTCCAGGGTGTATCCTGCCTCGATGCCCGATGACGCCTGAGATAGGCACAGGCTCCCCGTGACCCGAGAAGTTCGGATAAGCGGTAGAAGATGAATGAATGAATGTATTTATATGTGTTTCATTTATTTTAACAGAACGCCTCCTAAGAGAATGTTCCCTCTGTATCACACGACATATAACGGATCTCAGGGTCTTCCTCGGACTCTGCATCACTACAGGTCTGTGCTTTGCTGATTCTAATTGTGGCTCCGCCCCCTGACCTGTGGTCGGGTGGATTTTCTGTATATATATCTGCATAACTTAAGCATCGTATCTAAGGTCACGTCAAGCTCTCAGTTGTTTTTTATGTCCCAAGTATTTTTATGTACTTCTTTATGTATCGAGTGATTTATTTATTAACTCCCACAGTGCCGAGGATCCGTGTCGACTTCCTGCTCCGTGTCTCCCGTTCTCCATGTCGTCCAGTCACCCACCAGGGCAGAGGTTCGAGCAATGCCCGTCTCTGTTCCTGCACGATGTCGCCCCCTACCCCAACGGAGTGAACTTGGAAGGGCACACGGCGGCGCGAGGCTGGGGTGGAGGAGAGGCGGTCAGGATTCTGGCCAGACGTGTGACGCCAGACGGAAAGGTCCAGTACCTGGTGGAGTGGGGAAACGTCAGCGTTTACTAAAAAGAAAAGAAAGGAAACTGTTGACGTTACAGCAGAAAAATGACACGAATCCACACGGAGGCTCAGCTGCCACTCGACTCTGTGGGATTAAACTGTTAGAAATCATCCCTCTGTCCTTTCCACGGCGTCTCCTGTACTTCAAATACTGTTAGAAAACACCTTTAGAATGCCTTGAACTTTACGATCCGATATCCGATTTGTATCCTATATAATATAATAGATATATTCATCTAAATTCCATGTCTGAAGTACGGGATCGAGAGCGTTCTCAACATCGGTATCTGTAACGAGATGAAGGAAAGAAGGAAGGCGTCCTGGAGTCACTTCTCATCAGAAGCGTTGTCATGATTTACCTCTTATTATGCAAGTTTCATTTAATATGATGGAAGATGAGGAGGAGAGTTCATTTAGAGCATCTAGAAATCATCTGAAATGTCCTGTAGCACTTCTCTTTTAATCGCTTTTGTATTCAAATCTATTATTTTGGTGTTAAATAGTTAGTAGTTTATATGAGTGGATTATATTAATGACACACTCTTCTGTTTTAGGTCCTTTGTGAGAAAACAGCAGATTGACAGGAAATGATCAGAAATCTGAAACCGCCGAGGTTTAAAAGCTCAGATCGATTATAAACATTTAAAGCATTTATTACATGGATTTTTAAATATTATCCTCATTTATATGAACTTGAAGGATTTAAGTATCGAATCGTTTATTTGTCATTTTCTGTACGGTTACTGTATTGTTATTATACGTATAGTTCATTTTTTTATTTCATTCATTCATTCATTCATCTTCTACCGCTTATCCGAACTTCTCGGGTCACGGGGAGCCTGTGCCTATCTCAGGCGTCATCGGGCATCGAGGCAGGATACACCCTGGACGGAGTGCCAACCCATCACAGGGCACACACACACTCTCATTCACTCACACACTCACACACTACGGACAATTTTCCAGAGATGCCAATCAACCTACCATGCATGTCTTTGGACCGGGGGAGGAAACCGGAGTACCCGGAGGAAACCCCCGAGGCACGGGGAGAACATGCAAACTCCACACACACAAGGCGGAGGTGGGAATCGAACCCCCAACACTGGAGGTGTGAGGCGAACGTGCTAACCGCTAAGCCACCGTGTCGCCCATTTTTTATTTTAGATTTATATTTTTATTTGAAGTTCATCATTTGTCTTAAAGTATGTCATCATTTAAGTAGGTGAATATATTTTTAAGCTTAATTTGGATGATAACAAACTTGGTAATTTTAGCATTTTTGTTTTATACATAAATTTTTTGTTGTTGTTGTTGTCTCAGTTGATTTGTGTATCCTGCTGTAGCTCCTGGAGAAGAAATGCTACATGTCAGAATATTTCTCCAAAAAATGTTCCACACGTTAACTGAACTGGATCAGGGACGTTAAACGTACAGAGACGACCGACGTTAACGTGTTAATGTGCACAGATCGGTTCTAGCGACAGAATAGTTCTCTCTGAAAAGGAGAAAGAACAGATTGTCATATTTTTGTCAGGTTTTTTTTTTGTGCTCGTTTTATTTACTTTTATTTTTTACAGTAATAGATTCTGGACTTCACCTGTGAAGTGTTTAAAACTCATAGACAGAAAAATCAATTCAGGGTTAACTCAAGGGACAAAAACGAGTGGACTGCACCTTTCTGTTTCTTCATTTAGTTATTTCTACCATTTTTCTTCCTGATGTGTTCAGTACTGTGTACAGATTGATGTAATAATGTAATAAAAAGTTACTCATCGCATCGTAGGAGGAACTGAAATGAGTAGCTGATCCTCATCCACCTCCTCCATTCGAGATCTTTGTGAAACAAAAACAGACGTGAAGAATAAAAACGATTAAAAATACACCTGAATTGCTGCTTTATTTCATGTCCTGTAGTAGTTTAATGACGTATCGTAAACCTTAACATCTAATATAAGTCTATATAGGGCTATATAACGTTAAACAGGAAATGATGCCCATATATGGAACAGGGACAGGAAATTGAGATGGTGCTGTTATTGAATTAATCAACAGCAGGTGTAAGAGGAAATGAATAAGAACAGGAAACGATGCCCATATATGGAAAGCGGAGGTGAAAACGAGAGGATGGACAGACAGTTTAAGGTTAGTTTTCAGAAGCTGCACTTTGAGACATGGTTAACATTTAAACACCCCTAAAACGGACCGTACCATTTCTTAAAGGTTTGGATGGTGCAAGTAGATAATCAGATATTTTTATCTTATGATAATGTGAGATTTTTTTTTATCGCCAAGAGAGAGACAAATCCATTCATACCTTTTAGTGAATACCTTCTAGTTGTTTTTCCTTTCCTTTCTCACGATATCCAAAAAACTCTGTGTGTTTTATTCTGTCTGGTTGTTAAATAACTATTAAATAAAAAAACAAAACCGATTTATTTAGCCTGTAATGTATGTAAAAGACCACCAGATGGCGGTCATGTCCATCCACCGGAAACCAGTCCACTAATGAAAGCCCAAAACACAGGAATATTATTATACTGGTATTCGAGTCTCCTTTTGGTGCGTTTATAAAATATATTAAGTCAGTTTTAAGTCGTTTTGCAGACGTGTCAGTGACATGTGGGGGTTTAAATGAACCTAATATCGCTATAAACTGTAAAACTGTCCACTTGCCTGCACTGAAAGCCATCTTGGCTGCCGTTGCCATGGCACTGAGCCTCAGCTTCCGGGGTGTGTGGTGGGGCACCAGGAGTTGGCTCGGCTGATTGAGGTATGATGTATACGTGTGTGTGTGTGTGTGTGTGTGTGTGTGTGTGTGTGTGTGTGTGTGTGTGTGTGTGTGTGTGTGTGTGTGTATGTATGTGTGTGTGTGTATATACGTGTGTGTGTATATACGTGTGTGTGTGTGTGTGTGTGTGTGTGTGTGTGTGTGTGTGTGTGTGTGACAAACAGAGGAATTTAGCACAGTCTGTATACATGTTCTGAAGATCAGTTTGATTAGTGACAACATTTTGGATATTTTAAAAATTATATAAAACCAAGATTGCAGCAGTTTGTGTAGGAGTATAATGTATAATCACTGACTTTTGTCCATCTGTTGTTGTCACAATGTATTGGCACCCCTCCTTCCTATACATCAATTACATCATTACAGTAGTCACAATGACAATGATGTGGTATGTGTGTGTGTGTGTGTATGCTCGCATCTGGTGAGAAATTAAGGTCAACAAAGGTAATATCATGATAAACAAACAAACAAATGTTCTCACTGATTAGTGGATTAATACAGATTAAAGCCCTATTTGGATGGGATTCGTTTGTCAGCGTGACTCCTGTAATAAACGTCCAATAAACACGTCCTTTAATCCGTTTGTTTCTTTTTCTAAAGGCGAAAATAAAAGGATGCTGGCGATGGAGTGAGAAATTACATTTAGTTTTCAATGTAAAAACAATCATTGACAAATCGCTGCGTTATAAGGGGAATAAAACGCGTCAGTAAAGTGCTGTTATAGGAAAAGAATGACGTCCTGCTTGTGTTTTATTCCTCACTTTAACTTCATGGCGCTTTTTCGGCTCCTTAGCGTTAGGAGATTTATTTAGTGTCTTTTGGTCACAGCATCCTGCTCGCGGGCCTTGAGATTGACACTCGTGCCATAGTGCCGTTCATGTGCGCGTGTGTGAAAGTGTGTGTGCGTGCGTGTGCGTGTGTGTGTGTATATATATATATATATATATATATATATATATATATATATATATATATATATATATGAGAACGTGTGTGTGCGTGTGTGCGTGCGTGTCTGTATATGTGAGAGAGTCTATGAGAAAGTGTGCGTGCTTGTGCGTGTGCTTGCGTGTGTGCGTGCATGTTTGCGTGTGTGCGTGTGTGTGGGTGTGTGAGTGCGCACGCGGGGGAGCGCGCTGAGAGCATGAAGCTCGCGCTATACGAACTCGTTTATACCGCGGTGCGAGAAGGGAAGAGGGAGAGAAGAGAGGGGACATGTAGTGCATGTAGATATAACCACACTGCAAAAAAGAGATAGAAAGATAGATAGACTACAAGCTCGCGCTCATTCCTCCGCCCCCTTTCTTTCTCTCTCTCTCTCTCTCTCTCTCTCTCTCTCTCTCTCTCTCTCTCTCTCTCTCTCTCTCTCTCTCTCTCTCTCTCGGTCCCCGCTTCACCACTATCGGCGCGTGCCACTATTTATTTCTAATGCTCATTTAATTTGGTTTTTTTTTTGCATTTTTTTTTTAAAAACAATTTTAAACGCCGGCTTTTTTCCCTCCCCTCTCCTCCTCCTTCTCTTCCTCCTCCTCTTCCTCCTCATGTCTTTTTCTTCCTCCATGTTCTGGAATATCATTTGAAACATTCGCCTGTTTCACCCTCATATTTTCAGCACCACCGGAATTATCCATCACTCTGCGTCGGCGCGCGAGACACCATGAGCGGCTTGATGTTATCATTATTATTTTTCATCTTTTAAAATCATCTCTTCCTCTGACTGCTGAGGGAGGATTTTTTTAGCATGCAGAGGATTTGAGGAGCGCGAGCGAGGTTCAACACTGATGGAACATGTCCTATGTTCCCTTTCAAGGTAAGTCCAATGTTTCAGCACCGCATCCAAGCTTCACCCCCCTTCTCTCTCTCTCTCTCTCTCTCTCTCTCTCTCTCTCTCTCTCTCTCTCCGTCTGCCTCGCGCTAGTGCTGCTGAAGACTGATACACAGATACCGTGACGTTCTGTATCAGTGCATGCATCCAAGTCCAAGTCCAAGCTAATCCATGCTAGTGTGTTAGCACTGTGTTCATCTGATTCCGAAGTGCGCATAGCGGTGTGTCAGTGCTGCACATCTGGATTAGACGGTTACCTGTGTGGAAACACCTGTTATGCTAATTTACCTCTGGATTGGTTAAGAAACCTCCATCTTCGTCATCTTCATCTTCGTCGGATGTCCAAGCAGACAGAAGACAACCATCTGTTTCTTTTTACTTTCTCTCTTCTCTTGTTTTCTCTTCTCTTCTTTTCCTCTCTTGTCTCGTCATTTTGCATTCTCTGCTTTTCCTCTTTTCTTTTCTTTTCTTTTCTTTCCCTTTCTCACACACATTTTCTCTTCTGTTCTCTCACATATTTTTTCCTATTCATTTGTACTACTCGCTTGCTTTCTCACCCACTTATCTTTTCTGTTATTCTTTTCTTTTCTCTCGTCCTTTTTTCTGATCCCTGGATGTATAGTACTGTACACTCAACTGGCTTGAGATTGTGTGCGTGTGTGTGTGAGAGTGTGTGTGTGTGTGTGTGTGTGTGTGTGTGTGTGTGTGTGTGTGCGTGCACTCATATCCATTTGCTGCAGCACTTTTCCCATCAGCACTCCATCACTTCCTCACACACAGGGATCTAATGAACAGGTAAATAAACTGAAAAGGGAGAAAGGAAGAATATAAAAATAGATAAATAGCTAAATGACATTTCTGTTATTTGAAGAAAACAAGAGTTTTTTTGTTAAAGCTTTTGAAGGCAGAGTTTTGTGTGCGTTCGCTTCAATCCTGCACTATTTTGGTCCGTTGTATAACAGCACTTCTATTTCCAGGTTCGGTGATTCATTCTGAGAAAACTATTAACCGTTACAGTGAATAAACGAGTGCGGGACTGCAAAACTGTGCATGTGTGCTGCAGTCTAATGCATTCTAGAGGAAAAGTCAACAAATCTGCAGTGTGTCACAAAGCAGTTGTACAATGCAGGACAGGAAATTACAGACGTCTTTATTCTGAATCCACCTTTTCCTTGTTGATTTATTTATTTTAATATATTACCTTCTTATCATATTTTGATTTAATATTTAACATTAACATTTCTATTTTGCTTATATTTTCTTACCCAGATGTTCCTTTAGTAAAATTCACAGAACTCATAAACATCTAAAGACTGATCTGATTTACAGTTTATGATACAATCAACACTTCATTTGGGCAGAATTCTGTACAAAGTTTAGTGAAACGAATGTGATATAAAGTCGTAATAACAACTTCTACTTGAGTTTCAGAGCTTTTGTAAATCTAGCTGAATATCAGAATATTGATTAAGAAATGTTCTCTTGTGTAAGTGAGTAAATATTTACACAGTAGTTTCTTAAATCCACCATTTTGAGGTGCTGATATGCTGTGCTGAATAGACCAGCGTCATCAATGGACTGTTCCCAGGTCAGCAGTTCAGTTTGTACTAATAACAGATTGCATGTAAATTAGAACAAAGCAACAAACATGAAACACACACAATGACGAGCCTGAGAGTCTGACAATGTCACATATCCAGAATTGATTAGAAAAAACGAATTATTTATTAACTAAGAGGTAAAATGTTAATACAAGACACAGAGGCCACGCCTACTTCATTAAGACTGACAGGTACAGAGACCATGCCTCCATTATTACGACTGTAAGACACAGAAGCCACTCCCTTGTCATTAAGACTGACAGACACAGAAGCCATGCATACTTCATTAAGATTGACAGATCCAAAGACCACACTCTCTTCATTAAGATTGACAGACACAGAGGCCACGCCCCCGTCATTAAGACTGACAGGCACAGCGGCCACGCCTCCTTCATTAAAACTGACAGAGACAGAGGGCATGCCTCCTTTATTTATGACTGACAGACACAGACGCCACGCCTCCTTTATTACGACTGACAGACATAGAGGCCACACCTCCTTTATTACGACTGACAGACACAGAGGCCACACCTCCTTTATTAAGACTGACAGACACAGAGGCCACGCCTCCTTTATTACGACTGACAGACACAGAGGCCACGCCTCCTTTATTACAACTGACAGACACAGAGGCCACGCCTCCTTTATTACGACTGACAGACACAGAGGCCACGCCTCCTTTATTAAGACTGACAGACACAGAGGCCACGCCTCCTTTATTTCGACTGACAGACACAGAGGCCACGCCTCCTTTATTTCGACTGACAGACACAGAGGCCACGCCTCCTTTATTACGAATGACACAAGCCGTATATATTTCACACTTCCTTTACGTTCCACTGGAACACAGAAAATCCACTTCATTCTAAAAATCCACATCCACATAAATATTCTGTGAACATCTGCCACGGTCTGAGGGAGCCTGTCATCATCGGCCGCTCTCTCTACGCCTCGACCGAGTCAGCGAGAGTTCAGCTGCCCTTTATTTGTGCACATTTGCATGCTCATTACCATATTCATGAGGCAGGGCACGGGTCTTGTAGGTGTAGCTGGATGGTCCAGAGCTTATTATGCAAATTCTTCATCACACACGCTTACAGACATCCGACCTGTCCTCCAGGTCAAGGCACACTTTACTGCCATTCAATGCTAATGCTAATGTTCAGTATGTTTACATGTACAAAATCAGATATCTGATAGAAATAAAAAAAGAAACCAGATTAATCAACAATTCTTTTTTTTTTTGGAGCCAAAATGATAACTGATATGTAGCAGAAAAGAAATCCAACTCTAAAGCCGCCGCCACGCCGCACACGACAAACGACCGCCGATAAACCGGAAGCCATTCATTTCCTATGGAGAGTCGCGAGGTCGCCGCGTGAGGTGACGACCATCCGCGGATCCGTAATTTTCAGATCCGTTTTGAGCGTCGGATCCGTTAAAAAGTTTGAACTTGTGCGACTACACCGCATCCGATATGCCGACCGGATGCGATGTGTTCCGATGTTGTCCGATCAGGATTGTGTGCGCGAGGTGATAAGAATTATTAAAAAGTATTAACATAAACTTTAGTAATTTTTAAACTTTATCCAAAACAATCTTTTTGTTTTAAATACAGTGTTACTGATAAAGTAATAAATTATTAATATTTATATTGTGTTATGTGTTATTTTTAATGTTGTTCCCATGTTTCCTCAAAAATTATTCGCGGTCTTTCTGGATTGCATTGATTGTTTGTACTCCTAACTTCATTCACCATGATAAGTCACGGGGCAAGTCGTGGCCTAATGGTTAGAGAGTCTGACTCGTAATCCTAAGGTTGTGGGTTTGAGTCTCGGGCTGGCCACGACTGAGGTGCCCTTGAGCAAGGCACCAAACCCCCCCAACTGCTCCCCGGGCGCCGCAGCATAAATGACTGCCCACTGCTCTGGGTGTGTGTTCACGGTGTGTGTGTGCACTTTGGATGGGTCAAATGCAGAGAACGAATACTGAGTATGGGTCACCGAACTTAGCCGTATGTCACTTCATAAATGCTAATTAAGTTAGCAAACATTTAGCCCATTTCGGTAACACGCTTCCATGCTTCATTTTTTCCTGTAAGCATCTCTGGATGATTCAAGAGTCGGATCATAAAGTAACGGGTGTTCGGAGGCCGCGAGAATCACGCTTCTCTCCCATGTTGACGTCTGCACGATCATATCGCACATTACGTGCGACTGTCACTAGGGGGCCGAATCCGACAGTCGTGTCAGTTTGTTCGTGTGCAGTGTGAAGGCCGCTTTATACTTATTTCATAAAAGTGGTGCTTCGTTTCATCCAGAACTGAAACGTGGTCTTACAGCATACAGAAAGTTCAGCTGGTGTCCCTGATCCATCAGCGTACAGCTCCATGTGTCGCTCTGACAAGGTCGATTGTTAGCACAGAGCATCAGCATAGACCAGGAAGGTGTAATTCTGTCAAAAAAATGGAACTACATTAGTTATTCATTTTATTGATGAAAAACTATTTAGTGTTTAATTATTAATAAAGACGCCGGTTAAAGTTTGATGTTTTTTAAGCGAAATCCGTTTATAACTCGCACTAGTTCGATTAGCTGACTAGCAGCACGACAAAGACAATGACGAAAACTTTTCAGAATGTTTTAAAAATTCTCTCTTCAGGTTTCTGAGCATCCGAAAACGTAGAAAATGGAACGGAATCCGATTCAGAGTGAATTTACGCTGAAAATCAAGCATCACGCTAGTTCTGGCAGGCCACGTCGTCAAGCGTGCATCAGCTGTTAATCGGTCGTCCCCGACGCGCACCGACCCGGTTACGACATCCATATTACCCGACCATTTAAATTCCCATTCATTGAGCCGATTTCTAGCGCATCGCTGCTGCTGCGATTTAAACTCCCTCCTCCGACCCCGACTCCACCATCCCGGAACCCGTGTTCGTTGTACCAGTTTACGTCCTAAATCTCCAAATATTTCTCTCTCTCTCTCTCTCTCTCTCTCTCTCTCTCTCTCTCACTCACTATTATTTATTTATTTATTTATTTATTTATACATTTATTATTTACCAAAAAAAAAAAAAACTATGCATGATTAATGGTTCTGTTATACGGGGGTCTATTCTATTTTCTAGTCGCTGCTCTCCCCGCTCGGTCCCTGCATGCGCACGGACGGGTGCGTGGATTCCTGCTCAGAACAGAACCATACCGCCAACACTAACTATATTCTCATTTGACAAAGTGGTCCTAACAGAAATCTGATTTCCCGCTAAAAATCCAGCCCAAAAAATGTGCTACTGGTTTTACACCGATCAGTGATCTTAGCGTGCTCGAACAGTCAAAGTAAATAATAACAGTCTGCTCGTGAAGCGCG
The DNA here is from genome assembly GCF_022655615.1 of Tachysurus fulvidraco. NCBI lineage: Eukaryota > Metazoa > Chordata > Actinopteri > Siluriformes > Bagridae > Tachysurus > Tachysurus fulvidraco. Next base: position 1,517,961 of record NC_062542.1, read on the forward strand.
CGAGTAAACACGGTTGTTTGCGTCCTCACTTTGTGTTTAGTTTTAATTGAAAATCCGTCTCTGCCCACCTTTAGAGGAACGAGGCCAGCGTTTTTCTGGGCTTAAGCACTCCTCGTGTATTTAAATAGCTTTCTGCTCTCGTCCACGAGGAGCCCGATGACCCCTCCGAGAGCCGAAGCACCGACACGCTGATATACGCCGATATCAGGAGCGGCACTTAAGAAAAAGAAGTCCATTAAAAGAACAGACTGAAGAGTAACTTAAAGCTTTCTCACTGATCCACGCTGACTGTTCCTTCCAGCCAGAAGGTCAAACGCGTGATGAGGGTCAGCCATCACACATAACCACACCACTAGAACTCAGTCCATCAGCTGACAGAGGAACCAGAGGGTAGAAGACGATTTGTAGCCTATAAGGACTGCGGAATAAAAACGAAACCACGCGAAGCGTTAAGAAAAGCTGAATCTTATATCAGAGCTATAATTATATCACGTCATATTGAACCCTATAATATCTTGTTGTCGTATCGTATCGTAAAATATCGTATAACATTGTGAAATATCATATAACATTATTTTATTGTGTAGTATTTTATTATATAGCAGAATTTTGTATTATAAAACATATCGTGTTGAATCTTACACCGTTGTAACCTTTAACATCGTGTCTTATTGTATCATATAATATTGTATCGTATCCCGATAACACGTTTTATTTGATTATATAACTTTACGTTGTAGCGTAAAATATCATATAATATTGTATCGCGTGTCAGATTCAGCCTTATCGTCAAACATCGTATTATTGCCTCAAGCAACACGATCATAAATAGTGTCGCATCTCATCTCGTCGTATCATTTTTTACTAATCGATTATTATTATTATTATTATTATTATTATTATTATCATTATTATTATTATTATTAGCCGTAGTATGTTTTTTAGCCCGGATTGCAGTGAGATGTTATAGCACCGTTATGAAGTATCCAGAGCTCCTTGTTTATAATACAGTCCAGAAGGCGTCATCACACAACCGTATGTCAATAGAAATCTCTTGACTGTGGTGTCATGTCAATGTCATAAGTTGTCTTATAGTCGATGTTTGGTGATTCAAATTGTCCTTGAATCCTTATGTAGCTTTATGTCAGTTGTCTGTAAGAAGGGCTTGTGTAGATGCTGTTTAGTCTTCAAAATGTTACAGAGTATTTTAGGTCAAATCCAATGAATCATACAGCTCATGTCTGCTGGAATAACATATAGTAATGTTTATCTCTGTTCATGTAGAGGTTATGTAGCCTTATAAGCATGTGTATGTATAACAGAAATGGCTTAGTAGAAACATTTTAGCAGAAATCGGATGAAGTTAGTGATGATGAGAGATATTACAGCTCGCTTCTTGTTCGATTCGGTTTAACGTTTCTTCTGTTGTTCATTCCATCGTGCGGTTATCCGACCCTGCACACGCCATCGTCCCCATTAACACTCCATCGGGATTCAGACCTCGCTAAACTACCTTTCACACCTCTCATAAACTCGCATGCAAAAGGTTTGGAAATTCTTCAGCGTGTCAAATTAGATGCCGATACCGCAGCTCGCCGAGTAATTGCTTAGAAATTAATGGAAATTATTATTAAATCGCTTCACCATGGCCTGAAGCGCGGTAAATGTTTTTGACTGATGGGAAATATTTCTCGTTGAAGAGTCCCATGGTCGCAACTTAGCATCTTCTCGTGTCTTTTAATCAGCCGGCGTGAGGCGCGTTAATGGTTCCGATACGCCGAGACTCGTCGCCGTCGTCTTCATCCGTGCTCGGAAATTACTTCGAGGCAGCGGCACCATTTTGTTAAGATTTAACGTTCATTTTTTGTTTGTTTCTGAATAAATGACATACCGTTTTTCTCTTTCCCTCTTCTCCGCTTCTAACATGGGCTCTGCTCAGAGTCTTCCGAAGGTCCACGGCCTGGTTCTGTCATCTGTCTGATGCCCAAGAGATCGGATTTTGTGAATTATGAAACTGAGTAGATTAGGGATGGGATGGAGTGATCGGTAGTCGGATAGTATCCAATACCAGGCGATGCTATGTGATGTAAACTAGCGTAAGTACCAAAAAAAGTCGCTAGGTCACTCATCTAAACGGACGTTTGAGATATGTTTAAAAATTCCCACTAAATCCAACCTTTGACTGTAAATGTTGTACTGTTACAGGCTTTATTGTGGATCTCCGCCATGACGTTTACGGCATTTAGCAGACACCCTTATCCAGAGTGACTTACAACTGAGCATTAAGGGCCCAGCAGTGGCAGCTTGGTGGACCTGGGGTTCGAACCCATGACCTTCCGATCAGTAGCGCAACACCTTAGCCACTGAGCTACCACATCGCTGACACCATGTTGTGTGGAGTAAAATGTCTGACATCATCATAACGATCATTATACCAGTTTGCACTTCGATATAAAGGGCCGTAGTGAACGGAACACGAGTGCGGATTCTCAGCGTGGGATTTATTTGGGGAAAATCCAAGAATTGTAGATGGGCGGAAACGAACGCGGGGGTCAAAGCAAAACTGACAAGAAAGTAGAAAACACAAAGTGTAGAAATAAATGAACAGATAAACTGACGAGACTGTGGAACTGTAATCACTAAGACACTAATCAAAGACTTGACACACAA
>NC_062542.1:1525630-1643130 GCF_022655615.1 Tachysurus fulvidraco
CTCTAGATTTTAATTTAATATGCAAACTTTTCGGTTTCTTTCAATCAAAGTGGCTTATTAATGCGTTACACAGGACACATTAAACGTCGCTCACTACATTTGACGGATAAAACGTATGACGTGTCGTCCTTTAATACGTAAAGCTTGGAACTAATTGGCAAGTTGCAGTTGCATAAGACCCTGCGATGGGTGGGTTGGCACTCCGTCCAGGGTGTATCCTGCCTCGATGCCCGATGACGCCTGAGACAGGCACAGGCTCCCCGTGACCCGAGAAGTTCGGATAAGCGGTAGAAAATGAATGAATGAATGAATGAATGAACGAGTTGCATAAGAGAAATATAATCGCAAGGCTATTTTTAATAGTAAGGTGATTTGGTAACCATGGTAACCCGGCTCACATGAGGTGCATCTAGTGACGGTTTGCATTATATGTTTTTTTTTTTTTTTTTTTCTAACGAGGCTTTACTTCACTGAACTCTAGGAAGGTGACTTTATTCTGTTGTTTCTCTGATGCAGATGGTGAAATCACGAGGTTGTAATGATTTCTTTGCTCCTTCCTTTAGAGTTTTGAAGCATTATAAGGCCTTACGTAAGAATTCGGCTCTCCGAGACAGAGCGAGAGACTGAAGGAAGCTAGGCCGGGTGGGTGGGGGTGCTGAGAGACAGATGGGTAGAAGGTGGAGGGGGTAGAGGTGATGGGAGAGAGATGAAAGAAGACTGCCAGTCAGTTTGTTGGGAAGTTGGACTTCATTTTTTCCCCCTTCGGACTTTTTTTCTCCTCCTGTTCCTGTACACGATGTCCTGCTTCGATTTTACTCGGCTTTTTTTTTATTCTAACGATTCGTGCAGTCACAAAAATTTTTTTTTTCCTGATGTCATGTCCAACTCTGATCTGTTTCCTTCAAACGCTTCAGTCTGGAGGAGTTCAGGAGGGGAATAAGAACTGGACCATCCAGTGCTAGCAGGGATGCCATGGCAACCAGCTGTAAACTAAAGACAGAACACACACTTCCTGCGCTCTCACACGTCTCTGTACAACACGGTGGATTATTTAAGCCTGGGCTTTACTTCCTGTTTAAATGACACTCCCATATTCAAAGTGTAGAACTCCATCTTAAAGCCGATTGGACAGAAATTGACATATAGGTGCTTTTATATTAATACGCTCGTTCTAATGTGCTGACGTTTCTATAGTAACATCTCTAATTGAAGCCTAATCACTAAAAACATGCTAACGTTTTCGATTAGACATTAATTTATCGTCTATGTACGTCTCCGGTATCAGAAGTAAAGCTGTAACATCTCCAAGACAACGGAGTTTACGTTGGAGAGGGAACTGTTTTTATACTGTTTAGCGAAACGTTTCTCAGCGTTAGACGTAATCAGAGATATATCGAACGTACGATGCGTCGTTGTTTAACGCGTAAGGCATCATATCATCCATAGATTATTCGTCAAATTTGTTGTTGAAAAAGAGGAATAAAACACATGCTGTTGTAGAAGAATAATCCCCTTGAGGTGGGTATAGTAAAGTGATGCAGTAACCATGGCAACCTTGCTTACATCGACGGCATGTGCTCGTTACTTGCTTTTTTTTTCAGTGCAGTATCTTGCCCACCATTTTAAGGGATATAAATATCAAGACTATCAAATATACTCTCGTGACGTGTTCAATAAAAGATACGATTATTAGTTATTAAGTTAAAAAAAAAATGAAACGAAGCCTAAACCTTAAGCTGGAGATTCTATCGTACTTTTTTATTTTTTTATTTTTTTTTATGAGTGAATGTCATCCTGCCTCTTCAACACTCACACGTTTCACATGTAAATCTATGACACACTGTATACCGAGTGCTATATAGGGAGAGAGAGAGAGAGAGAGAGAGAGAGAGAGAGAGTTCTCATGGAAGGCTAGGTTGCTATGGGAACAAGCCACCATTTCTCTCTGTTCCTTTTCCCCAAAAAAAGTATCCTTCTCCCTTCATTTTCCTCCGTCGTTGTCGTCCCTCAGCACTCCGACTACTTCACATATCCAACTTCCCTATTCCCCCCTCACCACTCTATCGCTCTGTCTCTCGAGTTCTGTCTCTCCCACACGTTTCAGCACTCCCTCATCCTCCTCCTCCCTTTTCTCTCTCCCTCTGTCGTTCTCTGTCCAGCTATCTCTCTCTTCTCTCTCTTCTCTCTCTCTCTCTCTCTCTCTCTCTCTCTTTCCTCTCTCCCCCTCTCTCTTTGATCATACCTCTCTTTACCGCTCACTTCTATTCTTTTCCCGGTTGTCATGGCAATAGGCTGGGGGCGTGCGAGAAAGAGAGAGAGAGAGAGAGAGAGAGAGAGAGAGAGAGAGAGAGAGCAGGTGGGTGTTTCGGAAGTGACATCTCTCGGGCAGTAACCTTGTTTCCTGTACTCAGAGTTCGGGGAAGCAGATGATCGCAGCAACAGCGATGCCATGTGGCCGACCGGGTTTAGTGACACGTTACAGCAGCAGCATCTCTACCTGACTTCAGGAACTTCCTGATTACTATAACAACAATATTCTGAATTTAGGAGCCTTGGATTGTTTAAGGTTGCCAGACGTTTAGAAACAGCTCCATTTCAGTTTACGTCCGAATTCACAAAGAGAACGAAATCAAAGTTTTAAACGATTACGATTCTCTGCCACGCAAAAGTTGTTGACTTAACAGTGTATTCATGTTGTTATTACATTGTTATTACATGTTATTCATCTCCATACAGTTTATTTTTTTATTTTTCTGTACAGTGAATTACATTTATTAGGTATTACTTTTAAATTCCATTTTATTTATAATTCTTTTTTATTCTGTTGTGGTACTGTGTGTGATTGTGTGTGAGACTAATACAAATGTGTGGTATAGTACAGTGTGTAGTGTAGTGTGTTATGTAGTGTGTTACGTAGTGTGGTGTGTTATGTAGTGTAGTGTGTTATGTAGTGTGTAGTGTAATGTAGTGTAGTGTGTAGTGTGTTATGTAGTGTGTAGTGTAGTGTAGTGTAATGTAGTGTGTAGTGTGTTATGTAGTGTGTTATGTAGTGTAGTGTGTTATATAGTGTGTAGTGTAGTGTAGTGTAGTGTAATGTAGTGTAGTGTTATGTAGTGTGTAGTGTACTGTAATGTAGTGTAGTGTAGTGTAGTGTAATGTAGTGTAGTGTTATGTAGTGTAGTGTGTAGTGTAGTGTGTTATTTAGTATAGTTTAGTGTTTAGTGTAGTTTAGTGTAGTGTGTAGTGTAATGTAGTGTAATGTAGTGTAATGTAGTGTAGTGTAGTGTAGTGTTATGTAGTGTGTAGTGTAGTGTGTAGTGTAGTGTGTTATGTAGTGTGTAGTGTAATGTAGTGTAGTGTGTTATTTAGTATAGTTTAGTGTTTAGTGTAGTTTAGTGTAGTGTGTTATGTAGTGTGTAGTGTAGTGTGTTACAGTATGTAGTATAGTGTATAGTTACATAGTGTGTAGTGTAGTGTTATGTAGTGTGTAGTGTACTGTAATGTAGTGTAATGTAGTGTAGTGTAGTGTAGTGTAATGTTGTGTAGTGTTATGTAGTGTAGTGTGTAGTGTAGTGTAGTGTAGTGTGTAGTGTAGTGTGTTATTTAGTATAGTTTAGTGTTTAGTGTAGTTTAGTGTAGTGTGTAGTGTAGTGTGTAGTGTAATGTAGTGTAGTGTTATGTAGTGTGTAGTGTACTGTAATGTAGTGTAATGTAGTGTAGTGTAGTGTAGTGTAATGTAGTGTAGTGTTATGTAGTGTAGTGTGTAGTGTAATGTAGTGTAGTGTGTAGTGTAGTGTGTAGTGTAGTGTGTTATTTAGTATAGTTTAGTGTTTAGTGTAGTTTAGTGTAGTGTGTAGTGTAGTGTGTAGTGTAATGTAGTGTAATGTAGTGTAGTGTAGTGTTATGTAGTGTGTAGTGTAGTGTGTAGTGTAGTGTGTTATTTAGTATAGTTTAGTGTTTAGTGTAGTTTAGTGTAGTGTGTTATGTAGTGTGTAGTGTAGTGTGTTACAGTATGTAGTATGTAGTGTAGTGTGTAGTGTAATGTAGTGTTATGTAGTGTAGTGTGTTATGTAGCGTGTAGTGTAGTGTGTTATATAGTGTGTAGTGTAGTGTGTTATATAGTGTGTAGTGTAGTGTAGTGTAGTGTGTAGTGTATAGTTACATAGTTTGTAGTGTAGTGTATAGTTACATAGTGTGCATTGTAGTGTAGAGTAGTGGTGAGTGTTTTGTAGTGTAGCGTAGTGTAGTGTTATGTAGTGTGTAGTGTAGTATTATGTAGTGTTATGTAGTGAAGTGTAGTGTTATGTAGTGTGTAGTGTAGTGTAGAGTAGTGGTGTGTGTTATGTAGTGTAGTGTAGTGTTATGTAGTGTGCATTGTAGTGTAGAGTAGTGGTGAGTGTTTTGTAGTGTAGCGTAGTGTAGTGTAGTGTTATGTAGTGTGTAGTGTAGTATTATGTAGTGTTATGTAGTGAAGTGTAGTGTTATGTAGTGTGTAGTGTAGAGTAGTGCTGTGTGTTATGTAGTGTAGTGTAGTGTTATGTAGTGTAGAGTAGTGGTGTGTGTTATGTAGTGCAGTGTAGTGTAGTGTAGTGTTATGTAGTGTGTAGTGTAATGTAGTGTTATGTAGTGTAGTGTGTTATGTAGTGTTATGTAGTGTTATGTAGTGTGTGGTGTAGTGTGTAGTGTAGTGTAGTGTAGGGTTATGTAGTGTGCAGTGTAGTGTGTTATGTAGTGTAGTGTAGTGTTATGTAGCATGTAGTGTAGTGTCGTGTGTTATGTAGTGTAGTGTGTTATGTAGTGTGTAGTGTAGTGTAGTGTGTAGTGTGTTATGTAGTGTAGTGTAGTGTGTAATGTCGTCAAGAAGCTTTTATTGTCATTACAACCATATATAGCTGTTACAGTACACAGTGACATGAGATGTTTCTCCAGGATCAGGGAGTTACATAGAACAAAGACAGAGCTACGGACAAAACAACACTGACAAAAAGACAGTGCAGGACAGAAAGACAGGGCAGACAAAAAATTACACAAAGACATTACACAAAAGACAACAAACAGAAACAGCGCCAGTGTAAATACTGTGTGTTTAAACAATATTGTGTGTTCAGTAATAGTGGAATGAACACATTAGTATTATAGCAGCAGTGATGAGATGACATGACATAGTGTAAAGTATTGTGCAAAACAGCGATCAACTGAAATGTGAGACAGAATGTGCAAAATGTGTGTGGTGTAGTGTGTAGTGTAGTGTGTGGTGTAGTGTGTAGTGTATTGTATTGTGTGTAGTATAGTGAAGTGTAGTGTGTAGTGTAGTATAGTTTGTTGTGTCCTTGTGAGGCAGCTCTATGAGATGTGTTCGTGTCTCAGGGTAAAAGGGCTTTAGTGGTGTTGTGTGTAATGTATTGTGTTGTGTAGGGTAATGTAGTGTATAGTGTGTGTTTAATCTCCTCATGAGGTAGCTGTATGAGATGTGTTCGTGTCTCTGGGTAAAAGGGCTTCAGTTGTGTTGCTGCAGCGCTTAAGAGCTGGAGGGTGAAAAAGCTGACGCTGAAGCGGGTCAGAACCTTCTCGACGTCGTCATTAGCGAGCCCGTCGGGGGAAGGGCAGATTATCCACACTGCTGAGCTCCGAAACTCACGCTAAAAATAAAACACACAATATCTCTGTACATCTCCAGCTGATAACTCCTGTTAATGCATCACTGACCACATGATATTAATGATATTACTGTCAGATAAAACAGAGACTGAACAAAACATACTGTCAGCGGTGCGGGGATACAGACCCAAACTCAGGATAGCGCAAAATAAACTGGATTTATTAAATAAAAGAAACACCAAACAGGCGAGCAGACGGGCCGAGAGACGTCCACGGCCGAGCAAAAGGGCCAAGAGACGTCCACGGCCGAGCAGAAGTGCTGAGAGACGTCCACGACCGAGCAGAATGGCCAAGCGATGTCCACGGCCGAGCAGAAGGGCCGAGCAGAAGGGCCGAGCAGAAGGGCCGAGAGACATCCACGTCCAAGCAGAAGGGCCGAGAGACGTCCACGGCCGAGCAGAAGTGCCCAGAGACGTCCACGGCCGAGCAGAAGTGCTGAGAGACGTCCACGGCCGAGCAGAAGGGCCAAGTGACGTCCACGGCCGAGTAGAAGTGCCGAGTGACGTTCACGGCCGAGCAGAAGTGCCCAGAGACGTCCACGGCCGAGCAGAAGTGCTGAGAGACGTCCACGACCGAGCAGAAGGGGCCGAGCTATGTCCACGGCCGAGCAGAAGGGCCGAGAGACGTCCACGACCGAGCAGAAGGGGCCGAGCTATGTCCACGGCCGAGCAGAAGGGCCGAGAGACGTCCACGGCAGAGCAGAAGGGGCCGAGCTATGACCACGGCCGAGCAGAAGGGCCGAGAGACGTCCACATCTGAGCAGAAGGGGCGGGCGACGTCCACATCTGAGCAGAAGGGGCGGGCGACGTCCACGGCCGAACAGATTTATTAAATAAAAGAAACACAAAACAGGGACAAAGACACGACACGACACAAGACAAGACGCAACAAGGGACGAGACCCAGGACAAGGATTCCGCCCCGCCATAGGCAACACGGCACGGTTAAATACACGAGACAATCAACACATAAGGAACAGGTGTGCAGAGACGGGAAGGAGTAAACAAGGGTGGGGCTGACACGTGACACAAAACATAAACAAATGCACATGGCCAAAAGTCCGGGCTGGATCCTGACACATATTTTACATACAAAGAAGACGAGAGGAAACGGTTATGCAGTGTGACGTCTGCTATAAGATTTGTGTCTGAGCTGAAAATGTCCCAAGTTAAAAGGTTTCATTTTTAAATATAGTGTAAGATATTTTATATTGTAAGATAAAGTATTTCATATACATCTTAATATATACGTATATACATGCACTCGTGGTCAAAGCTGTGAGAACACTGTTGTCTGATAACTAGCATGAGCTAGCTAGTGAATCGACTAGCAAGCATGGATCTGTTTCGTATAAACGATATAAAGGTCACAGTGAAGGTGAGACTGGTAACGTGGATTTGTTCAGATTTGTTGGTAACGTACTAATACAAGGCTGACGTTATACTGTACTGTAATAACACGTCACATCAACCGCTAACCGAATATCAACAAGCAGATCCAAGATGGCGGCTCGGAACATATCGCCATCTTAACACTTAATTCAGGCGTCATCGGGCATCGAGGCAGGATACACCCTGGACGGAGTGCCAACCCATCACAGGGCACACACACACTCTCATTCACTCACACACACACACACTACGGACAATTTACCAGAGATGCCAATCAACCTACCATGCATGTCTTTGGACAGGGGGAGGAAACCGGAGTACCCGGACGAAACCCCCGAGGCACAGGGAGAACATGCAAACTCCACACACACAAGGTGGAGGCGGGAATCGAACCCCCGACCCTGGAGGTGTGAGGCGAACGTGCTAACCACTTAACACTTAACGCTATATATTCCTAATGGGACCCAAAGCTCAGTATTGTAGTCATGATGAGTCTTTGTGTCATCACACTGGTTTTTCCTCATGAGGAGTGATGAGCAGGAAGCGTGATGTGATCAGGAGCACAGACGCTTTCTTCTGCCTTCATGGGCAGGATGTACAGTGGAAGTGATTTCTCCTGGCGTGGCTTGGTGTCTACAGCGTGATGCTCTGTAGCTGATCTCGCTCAGGGTCTCTGTCCTCTGTCTGAATGCTCTAATCCACAACATGGACATGATTCTGTTTAACTCACTTTTCTCATGAACACTTTATACCTTTTACTTTCCAACTGAATTCAGTCATTAATGTGCAAAAATGTTTTCATAAACAGTTACAAAGCTGATCAAATGATGATCAAATGATAATCTCTCTCTCTCTCTCTCTCTCTCTGTCTCTCTCTCTCTCGAGAGGGAGAAGAGAGGAGAGAAGAAGGAGAGAGAAGAGAGAGAGAGATAGAGAGAGAGAGAGAGAAGAGAGAGAGAGAGGAGGGAAGAAGAGCGGGAGAAAAGAGAGGAGAAGGGAGAAGGAGAGAGGAGAGAGAGAGAAAGAGAAGAGGAGAGAGAGAGAGAGAGGAGAGGGAGAAGGAGAGGGAGAAGAGGAGAGAGGGAGAGAGAGAGAGAGAGAGAGGAGAGAGCGAGCGAAGGAAGAGAGAAGGAGAAAAGGAGAGAGAGAGGAGAGAGAGAGAGAGACAGAGAGAGATAAAAGAGAGAGAGGAGAGAGAGAAGCCGCAGCGAAGAGCGGCGCGAGCGAAGTCCCTACGCGCGGCATGCGAGCGCGCGTCTAGGGAGCTACCCTTCTTTCCCTCTCTTTCCCTCTCTCTCTCTCTCTCTCTCTCTCTCTTTCTTTCTCTCCCTCTCTCTCTCTCTCTGTCTCTCTCTCTCTTCTATTTGTCTCTACCCCCCCCTCTACCCCCCCCCCTCTCTCAGATGCACGGTATGCAGTTCCATCCTCCCATCAGCCCCAGTCCTCCTACGCTGCTCCACCATACGAGCGTCCAGGCTGGAACTCGCGTCAATCCATGATCCCTGGAAATCAGCTCTACATGTTGGACCAGGAGGAGGTACGCCGTCATAAGGAATTATGGGATACGGAGTCGGAATGAAGCATTCATTTCAGTAAAACCCCTCCCGTTATTCCGCTCTTATCCGAGTCATTTGCTCCCTTTCCCGTGTCACTGCGGGGAAAAGCCGCCCCGTTCCGTAACTCCGCTTCATTATTTATGAATGAAGTGTAAATGACTTTAATGTGAATTTTAATAGCTCTTAATGATCACTCTGGGGGGAGGATGTTTGATTTAGTAATTTTATCACCACCCTGATTAGATGACCTGTAGAACAGATCAGACCTGCACTCACACAGGGGTCGGTTGTGCTCACACCCTGTCGGTGTCTAATCACGGAGGCAGTTCAGCTCGGGCTTCAGATCAGATCACGCTGCAGTGTGAAAAGAGCCAAATCTGTCACGCCTGAGCTAGCGACTGTCACCATGGAAAGATGGAGATGATGAAATATTCATGTGTGTGTGTGTGTGTGTGTGTGTAAGAGTGAGTGAGAGAGAGAGAGAGAGAGAGAGAGAGAGAGAGAGAGAGAGAGAGAGAGAGAGAGAGAGAGAGAGAGAGAGAGAGAGAGAGAAAGTTTTTGCTTCTTCATTTAGAGTTTTATTTATTTTATTTATTTATAAAAAGTGTCTTTAATACCAGTGTAATGTCCTGCTGCATGGAGCTGCAGCTTGTGGTCACATGTTACAGGTGTTTTGTGTCTTTGTTGGATATGATGATGTGAGAGATTTGAGTTTAGCACAAACGTTTCGGTGTCACTGTGTCACACTACACACTGTATGTACAGAGCAAAATCTGTTTACATTTATCTTAATATTTGTTCGGATAAAACGCAGAAGTCTAATAAAATACCAACGGCACGTGTTGGTGCTGTGATTCCAGTGTAAAAAGCTGGACGTTCACAACGAATTAGGGCAACAATGTGTGAGTGAACCCGTTTCCCCTTAAAATGATTCTTTCTATTTTTCAAAATTTTATTCTTATTTTTTTGTGTGTGTGTGTGTGTGTGTGTGTGGGGGGGGGGTATTATATATATATATATATACAATATTGGTGTCACTAACAGCTAGAAGGAATCCAGAAAAAAGCTTCTAAGCTTCTAGGAGAACATCACATGCTAGTTTATTATTTAAGTGATTGAGATAATTTAGGAAACAACAACAACAACAACAACAACAACAACAACAACAATAATAATAATAATAATAATAATAATAATAATAATTAGGACGATAATATAAATAATAATATAAATAATAATAATAATAATAATAATAATAATAATAATAATAATAATAATAATAATGATGATAATAATAATGAGGACGATAATATAAATAATAATATAAATAATAATAATAATAATAATAATAATAATAATAATAATAATAATAATAATAATAATAATAATGTGTGCAGATGTTAATAATAATAATGATAATAATAATGTGTGCGATCAGGTCAGATGTTGGACTGGAATCAGAAGCGTCAGATCGTTGAGGCTGTTATTTATCCCCAACACCATGAGAGGGCATGAGAGTGTCACATCCTGCGTCCTGCCGCTCGTCTCCGTTCTGATCTAATCTGCCCGAATCCTATTGCACACGCCGCATGCACCAGTGCAGCTCTTTTCTCATGCAGCTAAAATGACACGCCGCATGCACCAGTGCTGCTCTTTTCTCCTGCAGCTAGAACGACACGCCGTTATGCAACAGTGCAGTAGAGCAGCGCCTCTGGCTGTGAGTGGGAGGCTGAATCCGAGTGGAGAAGCGACCCCTCTGTCTACACACAGCCCACCTCCATGCATCTCCATCGCAAAGAATCAAATCCAATCAAATATAAAACAAGCCTGATTCATTACATTCGTTAGATCCGGTGGGATTTTGAGGCCCAAGCTTTCAGCTGTCACGGTGCATAAAGCACACAGCTGATAAGAGTGATATAACAGAGCTGGAATGAATCACCTCTCAGAATCAAATGCTCACATTGGAGTGTTATCTCCTGAAGTGGAAAGACAAAATGATACCGCAATTTGTTATCGTGGGCTCCGTGTCTCCAGATGTGACGCATCAGTCAGGTCTGATGTTCACAGCTTCTCATCTTAACCTCTGACTGAGAAGCTGCAGCCTTTGTCTCCACACCGAAGCTCCGATTTAACAACGGTTTAGGTGTTACATTCGCATATTTGCTTAAAGACGAATAAATGAATCCATCAAGTAAGAAAAAATTCTTGGCTTGATGACATTTACATCGTATTAAATCTCCTGATAAAGGTTTTCATTTTCATATCTTTTAAGATTAAAACACTATTTTATTCGATTATTTTATTTTTATACCTTTTTGTGAGGACTCGGTAAATGTTTTTTAAGGATGATGAAGGAATGTTGATGTTTTTAAATAGGATGTATTTTTTATTAATTATAAATGATTAAATTGTTTAAATCATTAATGTTTAAATTAATGAATTTCAGAAGCATAAAAATTTTATTAAGGTTTATGCAAAATTACAGTTCATGTATATTCAATTTAACTTCTAAATTGTTTTAAATTAAATAATTTTTTTCTTTGAATGTAATCAATATAAAGCTATTTTTATATTAAATATTTTTGCTTAGACAATTTCTAAATAACCTTTTCTTTACCATATAGCACTTTTAATCTACATATTATTATTATTATTATTATTATTATTATTATTATTATTATTATTATTATTATTATTATCAGCAGTACCATTTATTGTTATTATTATTAGTATTATTATGACCATTTATTATTATTATTATTATTATTATTATTATTATTATTATTATTATTATTAGTATTAGTATTAGTATTATTATTATGCTCTATGCAACTTTTTTTCATCTCTATTCTCCACATTTATCTTTAATGTGTTAAATGAAATTTCTTTCCTCTTCTTTGCCACACACACAAGACACCACACACAGTCATTGTTTATTTTTATAATAGTTTTGTTAATAACTCACATCATCTCATTTATTTTAAATGAAGGTAAATCCGATCCTAGTTTTCTACTGATTTCTCAGTTCAGATATGTCTTGCTCAGACGGAGCGTTTCTCCTCTCGAGCGTCTCTCAGCAGCAGCGGCGGCAGGTTTGAGGTGTTAGCGACGTGATGCTGACTTTAGTCGACTTGTCCTGAATTTCTGCGTGTGTTGGCGAGCAGCGGTGGCTGCTGGGGGCCGTCAGGATGAACACAGATCGATTACTACCCTGTTAGCGCCAGACGGATTAGCCAGCTGCTGATCTGTGGCCTTCTCACACAGCTGGCCTTCTCCGGGATGCCGTACGCCCTGTGTGCCCCCTGACGCGGGGCTAGCGCCACCCTGCCAAGCCATTTTTTTTGGGCACTTTGACTTTTCTCTCAGTCATGCTGCCTGCTGCTGCTGTTTGTATGGACTGGTGGCATGTAAAAGGGCAGAACAGCTGGATATTTTACCTCATGTAGCGTAAACAGACCGGGCCGCTCAGATACACTACAGCAGAAAGTCTGAACATCACAGCTTTATTTACTGGATCTAATACATTATAGAACAGTATATAAAGACGTGTACAGTATATAAAGATGTGTACAGTATATACAGACGTGTACAGTATATAAAGACGTGTACAGTATATACAGACGTGTACAGTATATACAGACGTGTACAGTATGCTGTATGTTGATGAAGGAAGCGTGTCAATATGTCGGCTAGCCCGCGACCATGATGTCTGTTTTTCTCTAATTTAAATTTACACTCGTCCACAAAGAGACGAGTCACCGGACACGTTGTAGTCGACATGGAGGGGTTTGAAGTCGGTCACTCGAGCACGTGCGAAGGGATTCTGGGCCCAACATCTGCTTCC
This sequence comes from Tachysurus fulvidraco, assembly GCF_022655615.1. Taxonomy (NCBI): domain Eukaryota; kingdom Metazoa; phylum Chordata; class Actinopteri; order Siluriformes; family Bagridae; genus Tachysurus; species Tachysurus fulvidraco. Next base: position 1,538,082 of record NC_062542.1, read on the forward strand.
ACGTCAGCACAGATGGTGTCTTCTGGATAAAAGAGTTCCTGATCTAAAACACTTCTCTGAAATATTCTCCAGGTTCTTGAGAGCTTTTAGCTCTGATGTGATCATGAGAGCTGTCACAGTTTTCACAAACATCACTTTCACTCCAGTTTCCTCCTCAACCACCAATTAATAAGAATAACAGTAATTATTATTATTATTATTATTATTATTATTATTATTATTATTATATAAATGAGAGGCAGGTAGGATCATGTCTCTGTGCACTGATTCCAAAAACCAAACAGAATCTTGAGGTCTTTCTGGGTTTCTGTCACCTGCTGCACCGCTCATTACGCTGATTAATGAGAACTGGTTTCAGTTGTGACACCAGACAGCAACTCCCGGCTCAGTCATGTGATCTGTTTCTCTCCGGTAGCTCCGCCCATTTCTGAAGCAGTTTGTACTCTGCTGGGTTTTGGAGGTTGACCTGATCGTGATCGCTTCATTTATCACCTCGCCTCTTAAAGAGCGAGAAACGTTCTTCTTCTCTCGTTCTGGAGGTGTATAGCACTAAATCAGGACAGAGGGAGAAGACAACACACACACACACATACACACACTTACACACACACACACGGCCACACACATTGCAGTTTGGAGGAAACTCAGCTCTGCCTAATTTCCCCACTGTGCTGCTCCGGGAGGCTGCGGTGTGATCTATTAGCCACATCGCTTTCTCCGTATCTCTTCCTCATCCTGGAGAACGATAGGTTCCTCTGTGGGAAACTCACAGACCCCAAACCTCATGCAGAGCCTTAAATAAACATCTTATTACACACACAAGCCTGTAATCAGTGTCCTGCTCTGTCTTGCAGATGAAAAAGTGCTCTCAGGTTTCGTTAATCTCGGTCCCGTCGGCTGTCTGAGGGAACGTTGTGTTGCGCGTACTGAGAGTGTTAAGGAGACGACGTCGGCCGTAGCACTCGAGGTGTCGCGCGGCGCACTGTGTCAGTATGAACATGCTAACAGGTCTAAGTCACATAGGGGGGAGAGTAGAATAAGGTCCCGCTGACTGGATAAAATACGACCACGGAGGAAACTAAAATTGTGAGTCAACTGGAAAAAAAACGACAAACGGTTAAACGGAAGTGTTCGAGTTGTATTAACATCATGGATTTAAGCAGCGTTAAGAGTTTTATTTAATCCATATGTAATATCACGATCAGTCATTACTGATGTATGTGTGTGTGTGTGTGTGTGTGTGTGTGTGTGTGTGTGTGTGTGTATTGTTCACGTCATGACTGTATTTTTCTGCAGGTTCACCCTTTACTGATGCGCGAGCGGCGCTCCGAGTCGCAGAGGAACAAGCTGCTGCGACGCACTGTCAGCGTGCCTGTGGAGGGACGCCACCATCCTGAGATGGGTGAGTAGACCAGCCTTGCTGTTTATGCTGGGAGGGTCGGGTGCTCGTGTACACCTACAGTATCACACATGAAAAGCACCGTGTGTCATAAGGTTGCCAGATATCCCACTCCAAAAATCAACACACACTCGGTTCTTCTCAACTGTCTGATCGACCACTTTATAATCATTTCCTCTCGCACAGCTTTTTACATTAATACACACATAAAACACGACCAGCAGATCCGCAGCAGAATCAGGCAGCACGTGACAAGAGATCCGCTGTGGAAGTTTCCTTCAACACACAAACACGGATTTGGTTTGAATGGATTTTTTCTGGCCCACAGCGATGTTAACGTGTTAAAGGCGTGGAGCTGGAGATGATGTGACTGCGTGTGAAGCTGTGAGGATGTGTTCGGTTCTGACACGGTGAGCCGTATCGTGATGCTTTGAACCAGGTTCACTCTGTTCCTGAGATGTTCCTCTTCACTCAGACTCAGACAGAATGCTTGTCAGAGCTCGCTTTCCAGTCTTCAGTCCTCCTAGAGAAAATTGCCAGGAGATCACAAGTTCAAATTCCAAGCCTTGCACTCTCTGGGTTGGAGGAGTATACGCTCTCTCGCCTGTCAATCACAGCAACACCGGCCAATCCTGGGTGTCTTTGGTGTAAGGTTATGAATGACATTTTATGAATAACACGTCATAGCCATGTGACGTGACAGTGACGTGACGTGACGTACAGCTAACATGTGATGTACTAATGATCAGCCTGTGTGACCACGTTCCCTACAGCTTATTATAAAGGACAAAACTGTCACTTACTACGGTGGCCCGGAAGTGCAAAACAAATGAACAGATCTGAAAATAACCCGGAAACGATAGGTATCGTTTTTGAATGGAATCTTACCGATCACTGGACAAGACACCTGTCACTCAAGATATACAGGTATGGAATCTTATGTGTAATGTGTAAAGTTCTCCGTTTAAATAAAAGAAAATAACAAAATGAATCTGCAGTAATCCACAGTAAGGACAACACATTTTGTACACGTTTACACACACATTCCGACTTTTCCCTGCGGCAGACTGTTGAACTTCATTTATACTTTGAGTGACAGGTGTCTCATCCAATGATCGCTACGTGTTCCTATCACAAACTATACCAACCTCTTCCGCGTTGTCTGAATTGTCGTTGTGTTTTAGGATTTGTTAATGTGTTTCGGGCAACGATTCAGACAACCCGGAAAAAGTAGGTATAGTTTGTGATAGGAAACTTACCGATCGTCGGACAAGAGACCTGTCATTCAAGATTTACAGATGAGTGAACGGTGTCTCGTCCGATGATCGGTAAGTTTCCATTCACAAATTATACCTACCGTTTCCGGGTTGTCTGATTTGTCGTTGTGTTTTCAGATTTGTTCATGTGTTTTCGGAAATTTTAATTTGTTTTCGGATTTGTTCATTTGTTTTCGGATTTGTTAATGTGTCTTCGGATTTGTTAATGTGTCTTCGGAATTTTTAATTTGTTTTCGGATTTGTTCATTTGTTTTCGGAAATTTTAATTTGTTTTCGGATTTGTTCATTTGTTTTCGGATTTGTTAATGTGTCTTCGGATTTGTTAATGTGTCTTCGGAATTTTTAATTTGTTTTCGGATTTGTTCATTTGTTTTTGGAAGTTTTAATTTGTTTTCGGAATTTTTAATTTGTTTTCGGATTTGTTAATGTGTCTTCGGAATTTTTAATTTGTTTTCGGATTTGTTAATGTGTTTTCGGAATGTTTAGTTTGTTTTCGGATTTGTTAATGTGTCTTCGGATTTGTTAATGTGTTTTCGGATTTGTTAATGTGTCTTCGGAATTTTTAATTTGTTTTTGGATTTGTTAATGTGTTTTCGGAATTTTTAGTTTGTTTTCGGATTTGTTAATGTGTCTTCGGAATTTTTAATTTGTCTTCGGATTTGTTAACGTGTTTTCGGAATTTTTAATTTGTTTTCGGATTTGTTAATGTGTTTTCGGATTTGTTAACGTGTTTTCGGAATTTTTAATTTGTTTTCGGATTTGTTAATGTGTTTTCGGATTTGTTAACGTGTTTTCGGAATTTTTAATTTGTTTTCGGATTTGTTAATGTGTTTTCCGAATTTTTAATTTGTTTTCGGATTTGTTAATGTGTCTTCGGAATTTTTAATTTGTTTTCGGATTTGTTCATTTGTTTTCGGATTTGTTAATGTGTTTTGCACTTCTCGGTCACCGTAACTTGCAGATCATTTACTGTGTGTAAATGACACATGAACACATGAAAATCCCAGAAAACCCCCAACTTCAGCTTAATTGTCTTTTCAGCTTCCTGAAACTGATAACAGTTATTATCACTTCTGAACTCATCAGTACTCATCGGTACGTTGTCTGCATTTCACATCGATGTGAAGCTTCGAGCTGTGATTTGACTTTTTCCCTTCCCCCCCCCTTACTCTCTTTAATACTCACCCGCTGCATTTCTGTGCGATTTACAGTCACTTCCCAGACGTGTAAAAATGCTCGTGTTAATAAATTCTGCTCTCTCGTGGCACCGTAGAGCATTTGGATTAAAAAGGAAGAAAGAAAAAAACAAAGAAATCAATAATATACACATTTCTCCCTCCAAATAAACTACACGGCGCTGTCGTTTATAAAGAACGGACCGGTTTGCTGCTCGCGTTTCACTCGTCCATGTGTAAAAAAAAATGATTAAAATGAAAAAATAACATGTCCAGGCTGAAAGGGTTTGACTTGAGAGCTAAGGTGTAGTATGATATAACGGTCTCGCTCTTAAACAGCAGCTCACCCTCATGTCTGTACATTTTGGCATTTTACGTCGACGTTAACGACAGCAGAGCCTCCCAGAAAATGACCTGGAGACTCCATCACACTTAACTCCAGCCTGCTAGTGAATCTTTAGAGCGAGAGTCATAATGAGAATCAGCTCCTTTCAGTCGATTCCAGCAGCTCGTGTCCACAGATCTTCTGCAGATCATCCACAGATCTTCTACAGATCTTTCACAGATCTTCCGCAGATCATCCACAGATCTTCTGCAGATCTTCCACAGATCTTCCACCTACATTTAGTCACTTGTTTGAAGGTACTGTAATATAATCAACTAGGGTTGCCAGGTTTCAGCAAATTCACCCCAAACTACAAACAATACTTTTGTCTGCAATTTTTTTGGAAATTTTCATATTTGATTTAAATTATTTGCTATAAAACAAGATCTTAAGGTGGGTGGAATTCTTCGGCCGAACCTACACCCTTGTCAGTAATGCACTCAGTTCACTTCATCTGATGTAATAGTATGAATAAGTAAAAAAATTCTAATAATAATAATTAAAGAGGAAACATACAACAGAAAAATAGAAGTATATATATATATATATATATAAATAAAACTCAAGATAACCATAAAACAAATAGCTAATCTTATTCAAATAAAATAAAAATTAATAAATAGTAATAGATAAAATTCAGGTATTAAATATTCAGCCACTTTATTTATTTATTTATTTTAAAAAAGCAAATTATATAAAATAATTCTCTCACTCTCTCTGTCTCTCTTTACTCTTTCTCTCTCTCTATTCTCTCTCTCTTTGTCTCTCTTTTCTCTCTCTCTCTATTCTCTCTCTCTCTTTGTCTCTCTCTTCTCTCTCTCTATTCTCTCTCTCTTTCTCTCTGTCTCTCTTTACTCTTTCTCTCTCTCTCTATTCTCTCTCTCTCTCTCTCTCTTTCTCTCTGTCTCTCTTTACTCTTTCTCTCTCTCTACTCTCTCTCTCTCTTTCTCTCTCTCACTGTCTCTTTTCTCTCTCTCTCTCTCTCTCTCTCTCTCTCTCTCTCTCTCTCTCTCTCTCCCACTCCAGCATGTGTCATTGTTGTCTACGTGCTCATACACAGTTCTCGCCCTCACACAGACTTCATGATCTTCTGTAAAGCTCTTGTGATGGTGGGTTTCAGTAAATCAGACTCCACACATATGGTGTGAAAATAAATAAATAAATATATAAAGATCCTTTCCGCTAAGGTGAGTTGGCGTGAGAGGAATTGACTTGTGATTTGTTGCAGACAGAAATTGGTACCTTTTAAATGCTGATGTTCTTTCGGAAAGTTTCTCCGGGTAAAAGCTGTCTTCATCTTCACTTAGACAGAGTGCTGAGGAGCGACGGACAATAAAGTCAGAGTTAAGAGTGTGTGTGTGTGTGTGTGTGTGTGTGTGTGTGTGTGTGTGTGTGTGTGTGTGTGTGTGTGTGTGTGTGTGTGTGTGTTAGAGCCTGTTCCTTGGTGACCTCTGAGACGAGACGTGTTATCAAACCTGTGAGTTGTGAGAATGATGGACAGGCCGGAGAACGTTCGTGTGTGTGGGCCGTCATCAGCTCGGAGCTGAGTGGTGTGTGTGTGTGTGTGTGTGTGTGTGTGTGTGTGTGTGTGTGTGTGTGTGTGTGTGTGTGAAGCAGGCAGCACAGATCTGATGCTCTGACTCACAGCACCACACACACACACACACACACACACACACACACACACACACACACACACACACTCACACACACTCTGACTCCTGCAGCTTTAATCTGCCATGTACCACCATCAAGATCCCAGCAGTTCTCACTCGCTCCGCTTAATCTTCCTCCAAACCGAACTGAAATATTCTACAATTCTTCTTCACCGGTTTCATTGTTTACTTTGCAGACCTTCATGGCTAATTTTTCTTCCCATCGATGGTTCGTTAAATTCATCACAGGTCTTTTTTGGGTGCAAACATTAGCACCGGCTGACTAACCTCGAGCTCAGACACGCAGGGTGAAGCAGAAACAGTTTTATTCCACTTACCTTTTGGCTACACAAGCTGAAAATCTACACTCTCGGGTCGTTTCACACTTCAGGGCTTTTTCCATGGCTGGGAAACGTTGCTCTGAGAGTTCAGAACATTTGGTGGAGAATAAAAACAGCTTTGGAGCCTGGGATTGGTCCAGAGAACCGAACTTGTCGTGTCTCGTGACAGAAAATACATTTTGTGATGTTTTGTATGAGAATATGGTTCATTTATACAGATTGTGAATCCTGAATCTACTCAGAATTTATTTATGAATAAGAGTTAAAAAAGTGCGTTTAGGGGATGGAAATGATCGTCATGTTGTTTTATAAAGCTTAAGCTAGAAAAAAATATCGTAACCTGTAAACGGAATACATCGAGGCTCGATTCGTGACCACATGAAACCAAATTTGAATCAGATCATTTTTAAGAATCAATTGATCTTCACAGTGAATCAATTTCCAATCGAATCATTTGAACAATTTGAAAGATTCTACCCGATACTGTGAAGACTGAGAGACTGAGAGACTGAGAGACTGAGAGACTGAGAGACTGAGAGACGGCCCTGACAGTGTACGAGGGGTCTGGGCTCGTCTTTATGTTTAAATCTCCCACAGTTCATTTGTAACAGCACTGTTCATGGTGTATCGCCGGCGTGAGAGAAATTCCGATCCTATCCGCATCGTCTCAGAGAGGACGTGTGCCGGAGGGAGAGAGAAGCTGCGCTGCCTGCAAATGTTCAATTAGTGGAGCAAGACAGCAGCCTGCACAATAGAGTGACTGAGACGCTCACACACACACACACACACACACACACACACACACACACACACACACACACACACACGATGGTGTGTAACCTCACGTGTGCGTTTACATGATGGTGTGTATCTTCACGTGTGTGTGTGTGTGTACTGAATGGTGTTTATCCTCACGTGTGTGTGTGTGTGTGTGTGTGTGTGTACTGAATGGTGTGTATCCTCACGTGTGTGTGTTTACATGATGGTGTATATCCTCGTGTGTGCATTTTTGTGTGTACTGGATGGTGTCTAACCTTGTGTGTGTGTGTGTGTGTACTGGATGGTGTGTATCCTCACGTGTGTGTGTGTTTGTGTGTGTGTGTACTGGATGGTGTGTATCCTCATGTGTGTGTGTGTGTGTGTGTGTGTACTGGATGGTGTGTATCCTCACGTGTGTGTGTGTGTGTGTGTGTGTGTGTGTGTGTGTACTGGATGGTGTGTATCCTCACGTGTGTGTGTGTGTGTGTGTGTACTGGATGGTGTGTATCCTCACGTGTGTGTGTGTGTGTGTGTGTGTGTGTGTGTGTGTGTGTGTGTACTGGATGGTGTGTATCCTCACGTGTGTGTGTGTGTGTGTGTACTGGATGGTGTGTATCCTCACGTGTGTGTGTGTGTGTGTGTGTGTGTGTGTGTGTGTGTACTGGATGGTGTGTATCCTCACGTGTGTGTGTGTGTGTGTGTGTGTGTGTGTACTGGATGGTGTGTATCCTCACGTGTGTGTGTGTGTGTGTGTGTGTGTACTGGATGGTGTGTATCCTCACGTGTGTGTGTGTGTGTGTGTGTGTGTGTGTGTGTGTGTGTGTGTGTGTGTGTGTGTACTGGATGGTGTGTATCCTCTCGTGTGTGTGTGTGTGTGTGTGTGTGTTCTGGATGGTGTGTATCCTCACGTGTGTGTGTGTGTGTGTGTGTGTGTGTGTGTGTGTGTGTGTGTGTGTGTGTGTACTGGATGGTGTGTATCCTCACGTGTGTGTGTGTGTGTGTGTGTGTGTGTGTGTGTGTGTGTGTGTACTGGATGGTGTGTATCCTTCCGTGTGTGTGTGTGTGTGTGTACTGGATGGTGTGTATCCTCACGTGTGTGTTGTGTGGTGTGTGTGTGTGTGTGTGTGTGTGTGTGTGTGTGTGTGTGTACTGGATGGTGTGTATCCTCACGTGTGTGTGTGTGTGTGTGTGTGTGTGTACTGGATGGTTGTGTATCCTCACGTGTGGGTGTGTGTGTGTTGTGTGTGTGTGTGGTACTGGATGGTGTGTATCCTCACCGTGTATGGTGTGTATCCTCACGTTTTTTGTGTACTGGATGGTGTGTATCCTCACGTGTGTGTGTGTTGTGTGTTGTGGTGTGTGTGTGTGTGTGTACTGGATGGTGTGTATCCTCACGTGTGTGTGTGTGTGTGTGTGTGTGTACTGGATGGTGTGTATCCTCACGTGTGTGTGTGGTGTGTGTGTGTGGTGTTGTGTGTGTGGTGTACTGGATGGTGTGTATCCTCACGTGTGTGTGGTGTGGTGTGTGTACTGGATGGTGTGTATCCTCACGTGTGTGTGTGTGTGTGTGTGTGTGTGTGTGTAATGTTTGGTGTGTATCCTCACGTGTGTGTGTGTGTGTGTGTGTGTGTGTGTGTGTGTGTGTGTGTGTGTGTGTGTGTGTGTGTGTAATGGTTTGTGTGTGTATCCTCACGTGTTGTGTGTGGTGTGTGGTGTGTGTGTGTTCTGGATGGTGTGTATCCTCACGTGTGTGTGTGTGTGTGTGTGTGTGTGTGTGTGTGTGTACTGGATGGTGTGTATCCTCACGTGTGTGTGTGTGTGTGTGTGTGTGTGTGTGTGTGTGTGTGTGTGTACTGGATGGTGTGTATCCTCACGTGTGTGTGTGTGTGTACTGGATGGTGTGTATCCTCACGTGTGTGTGTGTGTGTGTGTACTGGATGGTGTGTATCCTCACGTCTGCTCCCTCATCTTCACGCCTTTTCACCCCCCTTTCTGGCAGCAGCTTGGTCCAGGTGCTACTGTAGAGTCCCAGCTCCCTGTGTGCCCTCCTTTTGCCCTCATGTCCACACTCGAGCTATCAGGAAGCTTCTGGAAGTTTTTTGTGCTTTTTCCTGTTTTACAGGTTTTTTTTACATACTGCTTTTTATGGCTTACTTTATTTTATTTATTTATTATTTCATTGTTGAATCTCAGCATCAGAAAAGTAATTCATTACAGGTTGCGTATCCATAGTAACGCTCAAAATAGCGAAAAGGAGCTGCGTTACACAGCTGTCTGTCTGTCTGTCCATCTGTCTGTCTGTCTGTCTGTCTGTCTGTCTGTCTGTCTGTCTGTCTGTCTCTCTGTCCATCTGTCTGTCTGTCTGTCTGTCTGTCCATCTGTCTGTCTGTCTGTCTGTCTGTCTGTCTGTCTGTCTGTCTGTCCATCTGTCTGTCTGTCTCTCTGTCCATCTGTCTGTCTGTCTGTCTTTCTGTCTGTCTCTCTGTCCATCTGTCTGTCTGTCTCTCTGTCTGTCTGTCTGTCTGTCTCTCTGTCCATCTGTCTGTCTGTCTGTCTGTCTGTCTGTCCATCTGTCTGTCTGTCTGTCTGTCTGTCTGTCTGTCTGTCTGTCCGTCTGTCCGTCTGTCTGTCTGTCTGTCCATCTGTCCATCTGTCTGTCTGTCTGTCTGTCTGTCTGTCTGTCCATCTGTCTGTCTGTCTGTCTGTCTGTCTGTCTGTCCGTCTGTCTGTCTCTCTGTCTGTCCATCTCTGTCTGTCTGTCCATCTGTCTGTCTGTCTGTCTGTCTGTCTGTCTGTCTGTCTGTCTGTCTGTCTCTCTGTCTGTCTTTCTGTCTGTCTGTCCATCTGTCTCTCTGTCTGTTTGTCCATCTGTCTGTCTGTCTGTCTCTGTCTGTCCATCTGTCTGTCTGTCTGTCCATCTGTCTGTCCATCTGTCTGTCTGTCTCTCTGTTTGTCTGTCCATCTGTCTGTCCATCTGTCTGTCTGTCTCTCTGTCTGTCCATCTGTCCGTCTCTCTGTCTGTCTGTCTGTCTGTCCATCTGTCTGTCTGTCTGTCCATCTGTCTGTCTCTCTGTCTGTCTCTCCATCTGTCTGTCTGTCTGTCTGTCTGTCTGTCTGTCCATCTGTCTGTCTGTCTGTCTGTTTGTCCATTTGTCTGTCTGTCTCTCTGTCTGTCCATCTGTCTCTCTGTCTGTCCATCTGTCTTTCTGTCTGTCCATCTGTCTGTCTGTCTGCCTGCTTGTCTGCCTGTCTGTCTGTCTATCTGCCTGCTTGTCTGTCTGTCTGTCGTACACAATCACACCTGTTAATGTGTGTCAGATCTGTACACGTATGAGACACTTTTATGTCTTCGGTCTGTAACGTCATTAAGACGCCTCACCACACGCCGTTCAGACTCCTTAGCAGTGTGATGAATTCCTGAGTCAGGCGGCTTCAAACGGGGAGAATCACACGCTGGGGCGACACCGTCACTGCATGCTGGTCCTCTTTTATACACGTCTGAGCAGGTGTGTGTCATATAGATGGCTTTAACACGGTCAAACATCACAGAGGTTTTAATTAGGGATGAGATTTCACTGAGGTGCTGATCGCGGATCGCTCACATGATCAGATGACGTGGTGACTGAGGGACGGATGGAAGGATGGTTTTGGACGCTCTTCCTGGTTACGGAGTTTCCTGGCTGTTTCAATAAAACATGACCGGCTAAAAGTTTGACCATCACCTGTACGTATATGTGTGTAAATGGTTCATCGCTCTTTACTAATTACTGATTAGAAAACTAATTTATGTGATGTTTGTTTAAGCGTGCAGGGTGGCTTAGCGGTTAGCATGTTCGCCTCACACCTCCAGGGTCAGGGGTTCGATTCCCACCTCCGCCTTGTGTGTGTGGAGTTTGCATGTTCTCCCCGTGCCTCAGGGGTTTCCTCCGGGTACTCCGGTTTCCTCCCCCGGTCCAAAGACATGCAAAATTGTCCGTAGTGTGTGTGTGTGTGTGAATGAGATTGTGTGTGTGTGCGCGCCCTGTGATGGGTTGGCACTCCGTCCAGGGTGTATCCTGCCTCGATGCCCGATGACGCCTGAGATAGGCACAGGCTCCCCGAGACGTTCGGATAAGCGGTAGAAGACCTGGTGTATCACCGGATGTTCGTTCGGATGACTTTCTATCAATCCAGATGTTTAATCCACTAATCGCTCTTCCTCTTATGGGATGTAACCTGTAGACACTTTACACGCTGAAACAGTCGGACGATCGGTCGAAGAGTCCGAGCATCATCCCAGACACCCTCAGGGTTAATGTGTGTAAATGTCAGAAGTAATGATGTGCGCTCCTCATTGCTGAAGAAAGGTCAGATGCGAGCCGGTGGCATCTTGGCACTCGGGCAGAAATCCGTTCCAGTCGCCTCGAGCTACACGCCGAAGTCGGTCAAGGTTAGAAATGTGGATGCAGATGAAGTCAGATCCAGCACCGGTGTACGCGTGTGTCTGACACACACACACACACACACACACACACACACACACACACACACACCCTGCCTGCTGAGGCAATTACATTCTGAAACGCTGAGCTGAGAGCTAAAAATAGCCCAGAAAGATTTCAGCACTTTATGAAACTTACATCAGTAATTACATAAAGAAAGTGGACTCGGAGGCGAATTTCTGCGCTCGGATTATTAAATTCACCCGAGTGCAGCTCGCGCCCTCCGAGTCCTCGCTGGGTTTCGTGAGAAAGCGGTCGAACGCGTCTGAAACCAGGTTTTACAGGAACGTCCTGCTCTGCGTCTTCGAACACGAACACTCGCATTTACACCTGCGGGAATCCGGCCATAACGGAGGCAGATTGAAGAAGGAAATTGAGTTCTCTTTGCTAAATGGTGTAATATGACATCACATAAAATCAGCAACTAATAGAATGAAGCACGAACGAGGAGCCGGTAGGAAAAAAAATCGAACGATAACGAATACATTAGAGTTTAATCGAATTCCTTTCTCACTATTCATACAGCTTATAAAATAGCACTTGATCCAGTTTACACGCCGTTTTCTGCAGTCCATCGTCGATCTTGCTCACAACTGAATTTTGACACGAGCCAACACTTTTCGTACACGAGTGAGAACTGAACAGATCATTCATACACATTCTTCAGTCGGTACCGAATCACGAGTCACTCCGGGTCTGTACAGAATCGGGACCGAGTCTGGTCCGGTATGGTGCGATGCGTCCAGTCGACGACCTGCGGATTCGCACGGAGGAAGTTTTTACCCGGACGAAAAACACGAGCCGGTGCGTGGAAACGAAAGAGAACGATTCGTTCACGTAAAAGATTTGTTCAGAACCACTGAATCGTTCAGCACTCTGTCACACGATCGGCTCGGAAGCCTGTACAGTACAATTAGCTCTAATTGGCCGTCGTGTAATCGAACTATTCTGTATTTCTCTCCACACCGAACGCATGGAAGCCAAAAATGTCCCTGACTAACTAACCGGCTCGGGTTTTTTTATTTAACCGTAGCAGATATTCTCAGCTCAGTGCTCATTATATGGAAGTCGGTAATGCAGATAGCATCATGTTATATTAATTTCATCCAATTTCATGCTTGAGGCCAAAGTTTGGATGTGGAATTGAATTCTTGTAGGTTTGATGCGCAGGCGGTTGAAAAGGCGACTCGGTACCAAATGATTTCCATTAAGATCTAACAGCATTCTTAGAAAAGCCTCAGTGCCAGCGTTCATGCGCGAGTGTGTGTGAGTGTGTGTGTGAGTGTGTGTGTGTGTGTGTGTGTGTGTGTGTGTGTGTGTGTGTGTGTGTGGTTGTTCCAGGGCTCTATCAGTGTTAGGTGCTACAGTATGAACTACAGTACAGTTGAGGTCATAATAATAAAACCTGAAAAATGTTTTTATGTAGTCTTGTTGTAAGAGATGTTTACAATCTATAAGACACAATAATAACTGAATTAATTAATAACTCTTGAAGTTCAAAAGTTTACACCCCCTTGCTTCTTAATCCTGTGGGTCTTTATGGGATGATCGTGGACTGTTTATGTTTTGTGATTCTTTCTTCACGAGTGTGTCGTTTGTTCTGATCCGTTAAACTGTTTACGGCTCTACCGAGGAGTCTGTGGGACTCGAACACAATTATTACAATAACGCTCACTGATGCTCAAGACACGACACATGATACCAGAGTTTGGGGTGTGTGTGTGTGTGTGTGTGTGTGTGTGTGTGTGTGTGTGTGTGTGTGTGTGTGTGTGTGTGTGTGTAAACTTTTGAACAGTGGGTTTCATTTCATTCATTCATTTTCTACCGCTTATCCGAACCTCTCGGGTCACGGGGAGCCTGTGCCTATCTCAGGCGTCATCGGGCATCGAGGCAGGATACACCCTGGACGGAGTGCCAACCCATCACAGGGCACACACACTCTCATTCACACACACACACACTACGACAATTTTCCAGAGCTGCCAATCAACCTACCATGCATGTCTTTGGACCGGGGGAGGAAACCGGAGTACCCGGAGGAAACCCCCGAGGCACGGGGAGAACATGCAAACTCCACACACACAAGGTGGAGGTGGGTATCGAACCCCCAACCCTGGAGGTGTGAGGCGAACGTGCTAACCGCTAAGCCACCGTGCCCCCCATCGCCATTTAATTTAAAGATCTTAATTTTTTTATTTAGTAATGCGCTTCAATAGCTATGTACAGTAAGGTATTCAGATATTTCCAAGAAGATACAATAATAATAATAATAATAATAATAATAATAATAATAATAATAATAATAATAATTATACACCAGTCATCCTGCTTTACACCCTTCACCCCTCTGCCTACAGTATGTAGCTGAATACTACAGGACCAGAAGGCTTCGATTTCTCGATAAACATTTCAGTTTGCGGATGTGACGTTTTCAGGTGGTTCAGCCGGAAAAGCATATTAAATGTTACTATAAACGGATAAAAAGTGCGGCACGAGCGCCTTTGTGCCGCGATGTCATCGTCGAACCCGCGACGTTCGTACACTATCCGAATAAACGCATTGTACGCCTTATATTACTGACGTGGATCTGAAGCGAGGATGAAGATGAAGGACGAAGATGAAGGAGAGGTCTGTGTTTTGATTCCCCTAAACGCCGAGCATTTTCATTCTGCACAGAGAGAATCCGTACTTCACACAAACACACTAATGATGTTTAATCACGAGCGAGAGCGTGGGTGTCACCAATTAACAACCTCATTTGCATACGTTTCATTAATTACTAACGTCGGCACGTTTAGCTGACGCACATCTTCCTTTAAAGTACGTGATCGGCTGTTACCTAGACTTTGTGCGAAAGTAACCGTTTTCGTCCAGAGTGGGAGGAAGAAAAAAAGTTGTCCTTTGGACCTCTCTCTCTCTCTCTCTCTCTCTCTCTTTTTCTCTCTCTCTTTCTCTCACATGTGGGTGAATAATTGTATGCTAACGAGTGCAGTCAGACTCAGACAGAAAGCGACAGCAAAGAGGAAGGAGAGAGGAAAGAGGAACGACACATTCGTACACTAGCTCGGCCCACGTCTCTAACGGTAACCATGGAAATAATTACAGAGCAGACGCAGAGAAAGAGGGAGAGAGGAAGAGTCAAAGTGGAGGAGCGAGAGAATGATAGTGACTGGAGGAAGCAAAATGACTCTTATTGCACATCTGGAAATCTTTTTTTCCCCTTTTAATGCGTTGTGTAATTCCACCGCGTCATGAGCGTGGAGAAGATTAGATTAAAGATGAGATCGAGTAAATGACTAATTTTGTGGATCGCAGCTGTCACGTATTTCTCTTTCTCTCAGTCACTTCAGATCCACAGCAACCAAAACCACACCCAGTTTTCTTCACTTCCTGTATTTAATTAAGGTCAGGATCCGGTCGCTTTCTCGCCGCGTTAGCCATTTTTTATCCGACTGCTTCCACCTACAGGCTGCACCTGAGAGGAAGCATCACCAGGGGTTGATTAAAGTGGACTAAACACTACTGTACACGTGTGAAAGCAGCCTTCGTGCTCACGCCGCGCTCTCAGGTCACACACTCCGGTACAGATCCACCATATCCATCAACTCTGTGCTAGTACACGTCCGCTAGGTTCTCTTCACCTCAGCTCTCCTGTGTTCCACAACCTTCTCCTCCCTCTCCTCCTACGTGTGTGTGTGTGTGTGTGAGTGTGTGGGGAAACTAATGACTAATGTCATCATTGTCATCCGGTGCAGTGACATCCAGACTCAGACGGCGTCCTACAGGAGGTCTCGGGTTCCTGGTCCCGTGTTTCCGCCGTGTGTAAAGTCCCCAAACTCAGCGCTCTAATGTGATGAAGTTTTATCAGGTCACTTGCTGTTTGAAGCTACCGGAGTTCTCGCTGCTTACAAACGATTTTGCGTGAACCATCTTGATATTCCACAGATCTGTGAAGCAGAACCTACTGTATTTAGATGAGCATCGCCTAACAAACACCTACAGAACACGAGACGTGAACAAACCCCGAGAGGGAAATCAGATCGAGCAGATAACAGGAAGTGTTGCAGCGTGGACACGGTTCTTTCATCACCGCATGCGTTTCAGGATCTGTCCGATCCGCCGGCTCGTCTCCTCCGTGCGGACGTGGCTTTGCGGTTGTCATGGCGACCCGAGGTCCCTCCAACATGCCGGACGCTTAAACACGAGAGCTTTCATTAGTGCTCTGATTAAACTGAAACCATGAAAGGGTTTAGAGAAAGTAGGCGTTGAGTTTAAGGGCTGTTTGTTTGGCCCACTGCTGCGGCGGAGCTTTTTGTGGAGAACGAGCTGAAACGAGACGGTCATGTTGTGAGTTGGAAAAGCAAATGCATAGGAAAGCACTGAGTTGTCAGTTTGTGAGTGTGTGTGTGTGTGTGTGTGTGTGTGTGTGTGTGTGTGTGTGTGTGCAGGCGATTGTGTTGTTACTCTCATTCCTCCCACACATAACCTGCCTCTGTGAACCTCTTTTTCAAATGCCTGCAAGCATTTTCACAAAGGGATTGTATGACATTCTTTTGTGTGTGTGTGTGTGTGTGTGTGTGTGTGTGTGTGTGTGTGTGTGTGTGTGTGTGTGTAAACTACAGAGATCAAGAAAGAAACAGAGAAAGGAAGCGTTAGAATTTAATTGAATTGCATTGAAAGAGAGATCGGATGTGAGAGAGAGAGAGAGAGAGAGAGAGAGAGAGAGAGAAGAAGTGAGATAAAGTGGCAGAAGGAGAGAGAAGGAAGAAAAGAGAGAGACAACAGCTAGAGAGGCATACGGAGAAAGACGGACAGACAAAAAAAGAGAAAGTCATAGACAGAGAGATGGAGAGAAACCGAGAGAAATGTAAGAGGGGGAGAGAGACTGGGAAAGAGAGAGAGAGAGAGAGAGAGAGAGAGAGAGAGAGAGAGAGACCTCAGGCTTCATCTCAGGTCCCCTCCATCCCTCCATCCCTTCTCCCCACCCACCCACTGCCCCTCTCCTCTCTCTCTCTCTCTCTCTCTCTCTCTCTCTCTCTGTCTCTCTCTCTTTCTCTCACGGAGAGCGAGAGGAAAAACGACTTTCCGTGCATACCTGAACAATCCGAGCCTCGACACTAACCGGGAAACGCTCGCTGCCGTTTATTATTCCGTGCTGCGCGTGAAGGCGTGAAGGAGCCGCAGCCTCGCGCACTCGCAACCACAGTCTCGTGAGGACGGAACGCTTTCTATCTCTCTCTCTCTCTCTCTATCGCTCTCTCTCTCTCGACGCCAGATTTGGAAGGACGCTGGGTTTGTTCTCCCTGCACTCGTCTGCTTCTGCGTTACTCTTCTTTTATCGCACGAGAGAGTCGTGAGAACCAGAGCGACGTCCTCCGGTGGGATTTTTTTGCCCCTTTCTCATTCCTCGGATCGGCTCGCGCTCCGCTCGGACCCTCTCTACTGTACCCCTCTGACTGACATCTACACAGAAGCGCGCACAACGGCTCAAGTTTTAACGCCGTCTTCACGTCTTCGCTCCTTTTTTCTCGTCTAACCGTCTTTGTAACGTACTAACAGATTAACTAATAATGGCTAGTGACGAATCATTACAGGGTTACTGTTTTAAAATAAATTAATCCACATCTACGATACGATACGTAGGTTTCTGTCGATCTCTGGGAGACTTCAGACGAGTGACGTAAAGCTGACGTTTCACAACAATGCTGAAAGTCGTAGAAGTCCGGTTAGCGATCGATGCTAACTATAATTGCATTGCATCATCGACCATGCAAATAAGTTTTGTAGTCATTTTCCTACAGTTTTGAGTGAAATGTCGATATTCTAGAAAATTTTGTCTAACCCGGTTTTTCGCTAAGCCTTTTTATGTCGTTCACGTAAACGACACGTTAGCGAAATCGCTAGTATCGCTAGGTTATTATTTCCGTATTTCACATTCGAGTGTTAATGTGTGTTTGTGTTTATCTGATCTAAACAATAACGCTCCTTTAAACCACTCACGCTCAACTCGCGTGAAGGCGGCGTTAGCTTAAAGCTAACCTGTTTTCTGTAAAGCTAATCTTTGTTTTTAACTGGATAAAATTACAAAACTGTTGTGAAAACCTGAGTTAATGTTAAGACAGACTTAAAATAGAAATACGTCGAACAGATTTGAAGCTTAACCATGCGAGAATTTGGTCATAATTTCAGATGTAGGGATGCGGCGGAGCTCGACGGCTACCGGAGGGCTAACGGGCGGGAAAGAAGGGCATTGTCGAGCACGAGAGAAGCCGAAGATGATGGGATACGGAGGATCCGCATTTCCGCTAAAATTTCAGCTAACATGAACGTTCTGGAATAACTAGCAGAAATAATATCTTTGTTTTTATATGACACACTTACTGGCTTGCATTTTCTATAATGTTAAGCTATCACCTGAACCTATAGCACTTAAGCGAAGTTAAGTGGTTAGCATACTCTTCATACATTCATGTGTAGTTAGCATACAATTGCCTTTAGTATACTCCTACAATTGTATGTAGTTAGCATACTCTCACATTCTCGTGGTGTTAGCATAATATCACGTCTGTTTGCACTTGGCATACTTTTAGCGTACACTTACACTCATAGTTACTTAGCATACTCTTCTTTAGTTAGCGTAAGGTTACACTTATGTTGTTAGCATACACTTATATTCCTGTGTAGTAAGCATACGATTGCCTTTAGTGTATACTCTTACGTACTCTTACGCTCTTACGTAGTTAGCATTGACTTAAACTCTAATGTAATTGTTAAAACTTGTACACTTATGATGTTAGCATACTTTCAAAGTAATTAGCATACGTTACCTAACCCTATGTACTTTTTTTCTACATGTAGAATCAGCCTGAGCCTTACTGAATATGTAAAGTTTATGTACTTAGAAAATTAAATTACTTTTAAAGTCAGTTTCAGTGAGAAGTTTAGCTGCTTTATTTACAGTTCGAAGAGCGGGATTTTTTAATAGATACAGTAGTTTACACGTTAAGGATTTAGCACATGAGTTAATTATAGCTAGAAAGTTCCTGAGGTAGCCATCGACGAGAAGGAACACGTTGTCGTCTGTGACAATACGGTGTGTCGTCGAGTGTCTATTAAGCATCTCACGTCTTATTTATTTCGACTTTTTCAAACGTACAGCATCGAAATTCACTCCAGAGAAACCAGACACAAACGCTAAGTTATCGCGGTCGAACATGACGAAGAGATCTAGCGCGGCGTTAAGCGTACCGAAGGAATGTAACTCGAACGGTGTCGGAGTCAAAGACGAAGTCAAACGCTTACAAACACTCGGAGTAAAAATTCCCAGCGGCGATTCGCGGGACGTAACCGCTCTCCCGTCCAGCGGGAAGGATTCAAGGACGACAGAAAGGACCGTTTGTAAGGACTGAGGAAATATCGTTCAACAGCAAGATTTCTGCTGTAGGTAGGAATCTAACACATTATTAATTTGTTGTTGATCAGAAGGTCAGGAATGAAGCTGCCACTGTTTGGCCCCTGAACAAGGCCCTTAACTCACCCCGCTCCAGGGGCACTCTATCATAGCTGCCCCGTGCTCTGACCCCAGCCTCCTCAGCTGGGATATAAAGGCTTCTTCTGTAATTGCAGATTTTTTTGCCTGGTGTAAGAATGATGTTTTTTTTAGCTGCTATAATGGAAGTAAGAATAAGAAATAATCTCAAAGGTAAATGTAAATAAATGAAATGAATAAACTTTGTGGTGTAATGGGAATAAAGCACATGTGCTGTTGGGGGAAAAAAACTAACACTGCTTCTTTTATATAAAATAAATATTACACAATGTTTTAATCCTAACTTATGTTGAATATGATGCTTGGACGGTTTGAGTGTTGCTAATTGTTGCATATCTCCTAGATTTGGTACAATGAAGAGATCCAGTAGAGTTCATGTGAAGAAGCTTTGGTGCTGATCCTGATAGTTTAAAGCTAAACCTGAGAAAAGGGATGGAACTTGTTTTAATCAAAATTTTCATTTTCCAGATTATCCTAATTACACAGCACATGCCGAGCACCACACACACACACACACACACACACACACACACACACACCACACACACACACACACACACACACACACACACACCACACACACACACACACACACACACACACACACACACACACACACACACACACACCACACAGACGTGTAATGAATCTTAGAACAAACCCACAACACTCCATCTTCCTTTCTCTTTAATCCACCAACCTACAATTCTTCTCTCTCTCTCTCTCTCTCTCTCTCTCTCTCTCTCTCTCTCTCACACACACACACACACACACTCCCCCTCTCTCCCCCCCTCCCTCCCTCTCTCTCTTACTCTCTCTCTCTCTCTCTCTTTCTCTCTCTTTCTCTCTTTCCCTCTCTCTCTCTCTCTCTCTCTCTCTCTCTCTCTCTCTCTCTCTCTCAAACACTCCCCCCCTTTCTGTAAAGGAGTAAGCTGGGAGCCGTTTCCACCCACACACATCAGCTTCAGCTTGCAGCTTGATAGCAGATTTACATTGAGAATGAAAAAGTGCACACACACACACACACACACACACACACACACACACACACACACACACACACTACCTCCCACTCCTCTCCACTCGAACACATGCGCATACTCTCACTCTTCTTCTGTAAAAGAGCACTCCGGTGTGCAGTATTAAACACACACACACACCCACACACACACACACACACACACACACATACTGCTATCAAAAGATTTATCTTTACTGGAACATTGTTCACATTGTTATCTCGTTATGTTGTGTACACCACTGAAACCGATACACTTAGCATGTGGCATGGCTTATTTGATAACGATCACGGCGGCACGGAGCCAAAAGCGTTCACAGATAACAAGGAAGCCGTAAAGTACCATCACCAGCACAGTGGCACTTAGTTACGCAGGCATCAGTAGCTCTCTGCTTTGTTTTTTTTCTTTCTGTTATAAACGAGATTTCGACACTTTTTCGTTCTGCTCTGTCTACATAAGTCAAATGTGAGGTACCCGGGAAAGTGTTGCCATGGCAACCCAATAACGAGGCTGGATTTGGATTTGCATCAAAAGGGACTTTGAGTGAGAAATTGAAATAAATAGATCTGCCAAGAGGTTTTATTTTTTTTCCAAGCTGTCTTATAGCATGAATAAAACTGAAGTGATTAAATTCAGCCGGCGTTAGTGTTATTAATCCCTTCGTATCGTGAGCTTGATACGACATAATGACAGAAGGGAAAGCAGAATGGACACACCTCTTTGTGTGTGTGTGTGTGTGTGAGAGAGAGAGAGAGAGAGAGAGAGAGAGAGAGAGAGAGAGAGAGAGAGAGAGAGAGAGAAAGATATAAATATATAAATGCCAATGCTCCTGCTAGGTGATTATAATGACCTTATTTGTAAACGACTCCTACTTCTCATTGTCTTTGACATATCAAACACTTCCCACCGGCCCGAGTGCTTCTTAGAGAATATTCTCACAAAACATTCCTCTAATTCGGTTCGGCGTTGCCGTGAGCACTCGCAAATTATAAAAGAACGAGGTATCGTGTTTTGGCAATAGAGAGTTAAGTGAAAAGAAAGAACAGAAAAAAAATTCTAACGAAGAATCCTGTCGTTTTTGGGTAATTACACAAGTGCTAATGTTTGTATGACATAAACACTGCTGAAGGGATCGGTGACCGTTTGTCTCTCATTTATACACGAGACGGCAGCTGAGAAATGAACAGAATAAAGCACGCTGAGAAAAGGGATGTACCGATACCACTTTCTCTCTTCCGATCCGATACCGATCCCGATCCGATACCTGTGATATTTTCTACCTTTAAAACTAAAGAACGTAAACGACTCGTTTAGTTATTAAGATTTATTTGTTTCTGGCAAAGAAATACAATAATGCATATTACTGGATGATAAATGGTTATCAAGAAACCTTAAAAAAGTATTAATGCAGAAGCAAACAGAACTTTTAACAGTTAGTGGTATAACAATCTAAACCATATATACTGTAATTATTAAATTAAATTATTTTCTGAAGAAAAGACAATATTTTACAGTGAATATTATATTAGAACTCCTGAAACACGATGTAAAGTGTATTAAACAGTAAACCTCGCACCCAAATGAGCGACATGTTTAACGCACTGAGGTAAATAAAAAGGACGCCTGATAAACTTGTCTATCTGTCGCAGGCGGTTGTGTAACATATTTACTATAAAATGTATTATATTTATTTACATTAATGTAATTTATTTTTCTTATAAGTTCAAGCGATAGTTAGTTAATTGACATTATTCAACCACCACGGGCACGGGCGTCGGAAGTAAATACAAAGTGGGCGTGTAATGCTGTAGGTAAAACGCGGAATGGAGTTTAATTTATTAGGGCATTCCTCAAGCGGAATGGATTCGACTGGCGGCGCTCCGAAAAGTGCGATACCCATGACCACGGGTATCGGATTTGGATCGGTCACGCACCACCGATACCCCATCCACTCTAAATGCTAGGATCGGCGCCGATACCGATCCTATATATCGGATCGGTACATCCCTAGCTGAGACGTGATGGTTTAGGAACGTAGTGCACTTCAGGGTCGTAACGTATCACGCTGCATCATGGATTATTCTTCTAAAACAACTCAGACTGCACCACGGCGAACAATTACAGTTTTATCTCTTCATTCATTTAATGTCACGAACGTCCGTGATTCAGATTAGCTCCTGCTCTCGCTTACGTTTACACAGATTTACCTGATGCTCCCTCACACTTTTTTCTTCGTTGAGGGTTTGTTGTGTTACTGTAACCCGTAAACTCCAGCTTTACCCGAGACTGCTAAGAAGCGACGACACTATAGATCAGTGGTCCCCAACCTTTTTTTCGCCGTGGACCGGTCAATGTTTGATCATTTTACCGCGGCCCGCTGGGGGTGGGGGGTGGCGACTATACAATTAAATTAAAATTAATCATTTTTATTTAATTGTATTTAAACATGCCTTTTTAACTCACTACAACGCTAAATCAATGAGAACCCTGAGCTTGTTCCTTTACAACGAGACGGTTCCATCTGGGGTAACAGGAGACAATGACACCCGAAGTGTGTCGCTTATGTCCAGTTTATTCCGTTGTTTCGTATCGGTTGCCGTCACTGCAGAAATCCCCGCTTCACACAGACAGCATGTCGGAAATGGCGATAGTGATGTAAGTGCTGTGGTGACAATCTCAGGGTATTCCGCCATGACTTTAATCCAGAACACCGGCAGAGTTTCTAACTTTCTAACGACGTCTGTTTCGTGCTCATTTTTGCTAATTTGTGGGTTAAATTTGAGCAAACACAATATACACGTACACCAAGCACTGTTAAACATGACAAAGTACCAGTGAACAGAGAGAAGAGCGATACACACCTTCTCTCTCCACCAAAGCTACAACACCACTGCCGCTTGCAGCCGCTCAGCTCCAGACGTCACCTAAACCCGGCCCGATATCACGATATTTTGCGCATGCGCGGTATCGGTGCGGCTTTAGGTGACGTCTCTCAGCTCCCGGTTAACCTCTCGTCCATGGAAAGTCGCACAAACCCGAGAGAAATACACCACAGTAAATAACATGGAAATAATTTAATGTTCCTTGGGCGGCCCGGAATTGTTTGGTCCACGGACCGGTGCCGATCCGCGGCCCGGGGGTTGGGGACCACTGCTGTAGACTCCTTCCATAAACATGGAGCTTAAACAAACGTCAGCTTACAGAAAACGGATATCAGTCTTTTATTATTAGCCTTCGATCTGGTAGATTCTTCACCATCTACTGTAAGTTCCTGTGAATGAGCCGTTACTATAGAAACAAGTGCAAGCAGTTCTCAGATTCAAAACCACAACCTCTAAGTCTAAAATAAACACACACACACACACACACACACACACACACACACACACACACACACACTGCTGTGAAATGAACACAGAGAGCTACAATATAACTGTATCTATCAAGGTTAATGGCAAGTCTCTATATTCTTGTGGATTCAGAGCAGCTCTCGGTTTCATGGCCGAGAGCGTCGTTGCGGACCGCCTGCTTCGTGTTGGCTGAGTGTGTGGAGGTCTGAGACCACCCAGGGATTTGTCCTGATTCATGCTTGTCTTTTTCACCTGCTTTGGTACATGTTAAACCTCAGGCTTTCTGTTCCCGAGTCCAACTGCTGCTTCACTTCTGGCTGAACTACTCTACAAATCCCAGCATTTTAAAGCTAACCACCCCCCACCCGACCCCCCACCCCCACCCCATACTTATAAAAATGAAGCTCTTGCACTTGGCTCAAGCTTTTAGCCAGCGTCCACGCCAGAGAGTAACTTTATCGTAGGGCTTAAATCGTCGGACCATCGGGTCATCGAGCGTTAGAAAAGCTGACTGCTTAATTAAAGCCAGATTAGGAAAGTTTGCGAGTTTTAATCCGAGCTGTTAGAAAAAAAAGACGATACATTTTGCTGGATATTTCACAATTGTTTTCCTACTGTTTCAGTCTCTCTAATACTGCTCGTTCTCGAATTAGGGATGATTAAGGCTAAGGCGTGCTTCCTTCGGGACATAAGACATCCAGGACAAGACTTCTTGGTTGGTTTGAATGCTAGTAAATCTCCACCTGACTAAATACTTTGAGGTTAATGAAGTGACGTGACGTGACATACGGCTAAGTACGGTGACCCATACGCAGAATTCGTTCTCCGCATTTAAGCCATCCAAAGTGCACACACACACACACACACACACCTGGAGTAGTGGGCAGCCATTTACGCTGCGGGGCCCGGGGAGCAGTTGGGAGGGTTCGGTGCCTTGCTCGAGGGCACCTCAGTCGTGGCCGGTCTGAGACTCGAACCCCCGACCTTAGGGTTAGGAGTCAGACTGTCAGATTAACCCTAACCCTAACATGTGTTAGATAACTAAAAACCTGGATATATTAAACACATCTCCACAAATGTGTCACAGGAGTTCCTGTAACTTAACCATGACCTCATACAAACTCTACCCTCTTCAAAATAAAACTGTAGAAGAAGAAGCAAACAAAAACAGATCGACCGTCAGCCATTTTTCTGCTAATGAGCACCAATTTTAGGGTAACGCACTCTGAGTGGTGGGAGACATACCTTCAGAGGGCATTCGATTGGGTGATTTGTACACACACGAATCACCCAGATTGTAAACAAACCTTCCTGGAACCGATACGTCGTGATGTCTACTGTATAACACACCAGAGCACACGTTCCTGTTAAAGTCCGGATGTTCCTGTGTGACGTGTAGCTGGGATTTGACCAGTCGCCCGTCGTTTTCCAAATCCATTCAGCATAAAGGAACCTGTATTATACTCGCTCTGTCCTGTACAATTCAGCTGAGTTTTTTAATCAGGAGTGTTTATAATTAGCGTCGAATGTGTGTGTGTGTGTGTGTGTGTGTATGTGTGTGTGTGTGTGTGCGCATGTATACACTGCATTACTCACTCTGTTTCCTTTTGTGATGAGTTTCTGTGTAGATTCTTAATAGACATGTTAATTCGTTCTACGCCGCATCAGATAACGCACCCGTCTGGGACGCGGCCGTAGCGTCTGGTGATAGGATTTGTTCGTTAGACGATTACAGAGACTCGATAAGAATAAGAAAGAAAATCCTGAAACTTATTGGAGCCTTTTTGGAAATAAACAAAAATGGTTAAAGTCTGTGTGAATATAGTGTGAATATTCATTCATTCATTCATTCATTCATTCATCTTCTACCGCTTATCCGAACTACCTCGGGTCACGGGGAGCCTGTGCCTATCTCAGGCGTCATCGGGCATCGAGGCAGGATACACCCTGGACGGAGTGCCAACCCATCACAGGGCACACACACACTCTCATTCACTCACACACTCACACACTACGGACAATTTTCCAGAGATGACAATCAACCTACCATGCATGTCTTTGGACCGGGGGAGGAAACCGGAGTACCCGGAGGAAACCCCCGAGGCACGGGGAGAACATGCAAACTCCACACACACAAGGCGGAGGCGGGAATCGAACCCCCGACACTGGAGGTGTGAGGCGAACGTGCTAACCAGTCGGATGAATATAAACCCTGTAGGTTAATCGCCATTAACTGACTGTGGAATGGACTGAGTCTTTGCTGTGTATTCTATAAAAGGGTGTCAATACTTCTGTAACAGACTATTCATGATTTATTGGGCAGCAAAAAAATCTTACGAGCCGCCAGTAAATGTAAAACTTTTTCCAGTTTCCTCTTGAGATCCGATGCTTAACACCGAACCAGCGCAAGGCTGATGACACTAAGCGTAAGATGGCACCTGAACGTAGGGAGATGTGATTATCTGGATAAGAAGGAAGGGATTAAAGAGACCTCTGTGGTAGATAGCTGACAGACCCTGGGCTGAGCTCGGTCGGCACCTTAAATATTTACCCAGGGGACGTTCTGTGTGCTCAGAGTCGGGTTACGCGCCTGCTTATGAACATCTCCTGAGCCGCTCGTACGGGTTAGCGAGTCACCAGATTTTTCTTAAGTAAATGGTGTCCTTTAAAAACAAAGCACTTCAGGGATAGAAAATGTGGACCGAAGAGGAAATAATTGAATGCTGTGAAGAATAAAAGCAAGAGACATATTAACAATCTAACATAAAACCTATCCATCCATCCCTCCATCCATCCATCCATCCATCTTCTACTGGTTATCCGGGGCCGGGTCATGGGGGCAGCAGACTAAGCAGGGACGCCCAGACTTCCCGCTCCCCAGACACTTCCTCCCGCTCTTCCGGGGGAATACCGAGGCGTTCCCAGGCCAGCCGAGAGACATAGTCCCTCCAGCGTGTCCTAGGTCTTCCCCGGGGCCTCCTCCCGGTCGGACATGCCCGGAACACCTCCCCAGGAAGGCGTCCAGGAGGCACCCGAAACAGATGCCCGAGCCACCTCAGTTGACCCCTCTCGATGTGGAGGAGCAGCAGCTCTACTCTGAGCTCCTCCCGAGTGACCGAGCTCCTCACCCTATCTCTAAGGGAGCGCCCGGCCACCCTGCGGATGAAACTCATTTCGGCCGTCTGTATCCGGGATCTCGTCCTTTCGGTCATGACCCAAAGCTCATGACCATAGGTGAGGGTAGGAACGTAGATCGACCGGTAAATAGAGAGCTTCGCCTTGTGGCTCAGCTCTTTCTTCACCACAATCGACCGCATCACAGCAGAAGATCCACCGATGCGCCTGTCGATCTCCCGCTCCGTCCTTCCCTCACTCGTGAACAAGACCCTAAGATACTTAAACTCCTCCACTTGAGGCAGAAACTCTCCACCAACCTGAAACCTAAAGAGTGATACAGTAATTTAATGGACTTTAATATAATAATTAGATTAATTCATTAATTTACTAATACTTATGTTTTTGGTCTGAAATGCATTCCATAGATTTTACAGTGTATTTAAATCCAGATCGTTTCCATTTGAACATATTACCAATTTCTAGCTAAATTATCGATTCTGAATATTTAGATTTGTTTTAAAATGTAAAATTGTAAACATTTTTTTTTCCATTTTAAAACGGACATCGTCAGGAACGGAGCTCCACACGGGTCCGCTTAGCGATGACAACATTGTCATATTTACTTTCAACCGTAAATAAATAGACGAGTTGATGTGAAACTTTAAGCCATAGAATACGCATGCTAGCGATGCTAGTATTGTTAACAACGGCGGTTGCCATGGTGATGCTTTACCGTCAAATAATTATGAAACCAAACACTCTGGTTTTATGTAGCTAGCTGACTTGCCTTTAACTACCTGGCGATCTGCATCGGGACGACAGAATATTATTTGCATACTTTTGCCTAATCGTTAGATCCCATTATTTTTAATGAGTGCGACGGCGTAGAGACGTCTCAAGGCCGTTTTATGTCATTAAACAATTTATTATTTGACATAAAGTTTTAATAGATTGACATAAAACTCCACATTTCAGAACTCTTGTAAGACATACAGAAAAGAAAGAGAAGGGGTCGTAACCCCGTAAAACGGAACGGGTTCGGTTTGCGTTCTGCCTTCGCTTCTGAGCGCCTCATAAAAGGCGGTGAAAACATTGTGAATGAGAACGAAAGCGCAAAGACAGGAGAAAAAGATCCAAAAAGAGAGCGAGAGCGCGGGAGGGAGGCTGCGGAGACGAGAGACGAGGCTTTAGAGGAGAGAGAGAGAGAGAGAGAGAGATGGAAAAATGCACTATTTGAATTATGTAAAGGAGATGTGTGGGTGATCGAGAACAAACTGTGTGTATGTGTTAAAGAGGCAGAAAACGGCAGGGAAAGCAGGAAAGAGAGGAAGACGAGGGAGGGAAAGAAGGTGACAGCGAGAGACGGGGAGAGTGATAGCTTACAGAGACAGTGGGCATTTACAATTGGATTTATGTAAGGGTTAGAACTGATCTGCTGCTGCATGATAAAGCGGAGGATAAAACAAAATACTGCTGGTGTTTCTTTTCTTTTTCTTTCTGCTCCTTCACTCACCCAGGCTTCTGATTCCTGCTTAACCGACACTCCGTCCATTCGTTTGTTTCTGCTGAACCGGCTGGTGTCCACATTCATTACACACACACACACACACACACACACACACACACAGGAAGCAGATGCGCTCCCAAGGACGCCGTTTGATACATACTCTGTTTGCCAGCACGACCTCTCGCTCTCGTGACTACAGCTTTATTCCTTCAGCTGATGCACGGAAGCTTCTTTTTTTAGTCGGCCTTCGTTCCACAGTGTGTGTCCTTCATAGTGTGTTCCCTTTGTGATGATGGTGATGGGTGGAATTATCAAGAACCATCAGGAACCCAAAGCAAGCAAGCAGTGTGTCATGGTTACACAAAGTCGTGGCTGACGGAAATTGTGATGTAGATAAACCGCTCTTTTAGGAACAGAGTGCTTTCTGCTCTTCGGTCAGAAATCTCCAGATTTCCAAGTTCACGAGTCCAGAGTCACAAACCGTCGGGTCCGAGTCTAATACAGGATCCCACCGTGTGGTGCTGGTGATCAGTCCAGAGTCGTAAGCCACAGAGTCCAGAATCCCACACCACAGATTTTAGTCTAGAGACTTGAGCTGGATTTGAGTGTAGAACCCAGAAGCCCAAACCATAGAGCCCAAGTTCAGTCAAATATACAGTCCGAGCTGAGTCCAGGTCGAGGTCTGCAAATATGTGATGTGTTTCTTTACCACAAATTTCAGAAGCACACAGTTACCGAATGTCTCTGTATGTTGTAGCATTACAGTTTCCCTTCTCTGGCACTATTGCCCCTTTTCCACCGAGGCAGTTTTAGTGCTGGTTTGGAGCCTAATTTAGAACCAATTCTTTCTGTTTCGACCGCCAAAGCACCGGCTCCGAACCAGGAAAAGTGGTTCTTAAGTAGCACCAAAATGTTGCTGGTCTAGACTTAAGAACCGCTTGCGTCAGGAGCTGGAGGCGGGGCTACTGTTAGCACATTTGATAATGTACCTTAAGTATACTAATGTTTAATACACTTTTACTTTACCGCGATATGACACATTATCAGCACACATGATAGTAGGTAGCTACATGCTAAGGCTAAATTTTTTCTGTGTTAACGATAAAATAACGTTATGTACTTTATCGATTACGACCTCCGTTTATACAGATTACACGGAGCCGCACGTACACGTTTTATTCGCCGCGTTTGGATGCCGATGTAGGTTCACAAAGCCATGAGCATTAACAGTAAAGCAACATCCGCCATTGTTGTTGTGTTTGTGTTTGCCGCTGCTGCGCTAACGTTGCTGTGACACGTATACAGTGACGTCACACTCGGCGCTGTGACGCTCTCTAGCCGGTGGAAAGGCAAACCGGTCCTTAGAAGCAACCGACTCTGAACCAGCACCAGCGCTAGCTCTGAACCAGCACCCGGTTCTTTCCAGTGGAAAAGAGGCATACGAGACCCAAAACTCTGCTCCATCATGACAATGTGCCTGTGCAAAAAACCCCTGAGCTCCACGAAGACACAGTACGGTGGTTAAGGTCGGAGTAAAGAACCGGAGAGTCCTGCACTGAGCCCTGACTCTGACTCGACCCCACTGAACACCTTTAGGATGAACCGGAGTCTCCTCAACATCCCGACATCAGAGTCTGATCTCACTGATGCTCTTGGAGCTGAACGAACACAAATCCCAACAGCATCCAATGGAAAGTTAACCTGGAGTGATGATTGGAACTGACCGGAACCGAGAGGAATAAATCTGCAGTGAGATGTTCAGCAAGGACACACACGGGTGTGATGGTCGGGGACGCGCAAAATTTTGAGCCGTAGATTTTGCAAATGTTGTGATTTTTTTTGTTTGATGTTTTTTCTTGCTTATGATGCAGAATGACCGTGTCATAAAAAAGTCATTAAACACGTAAAATTAGCATTGTGGATTTACAGATCATAAAGTTTGCACTAGATTGTTTCTGTTCCTGCTGCTGATGTGAAACTCGTTTGTGGAGTTTGCTGTAGGAGATAAAGTGCATTGTGATTTTTTAATGGCATGTTAATTTGGTCTCTCTCTCTCTCTCTCTCTCTCTCTCTCTCTCTCTCTCTCTCTCTGTCTCTCTTTCTCTCAGACCCCGCCCGCCTCAGGCGGAAAAGCATCGCCACTGGGCGTCAGCCGAGCATGGAGACCCCTCCCATAGCCCCCCCTCAACCCTTCCGACAATCCGTGAGTACCCCTCCATCCTGTCCTCGCTCACTCCTGCCATCCCTTTCTTTTTCCCCTTCCTCTTCTAAGGGACGCCACTCGTCCCTTCACAAACAAGACCGCCGGCACGTCGCCTCTCCCTCTGTCCTTCCCTCTCTCTCTCTATCTTTCCCTTTTTCTTTCTCTTCATCCATGCCCTGCCCCCTTTTACCAGAAAGATCAACACCACACTCCATCACTCTATTCCTCTACTCCTCAGTATCCATTTTTCTCTCCTTCTCTTTCCCCGTCCTCTTCTCTTGTCTCTCATTGGGCCAGAGAACGGAAGGTGAAGTCCGCCGTAGCGGCTCTGCCCTCGCCTGAGGTACGTGCATCCGGAGACGCGTGGTGCGGTCACGCCAAGTGCCAGCGTGTGAGAAATGCCAGAGCGAGTGGCACCAAGGTGCCAGACAAACAATCTTAGTCACTCAGTAAGCCAACATGCTCACACGGACCCCAGCCAGAACCTGAGTCAGGCGCTCAAATCTGATGCGCTGCTGCTTCACGTGGGCTGAACTTATCAGTGTTATAATACATAATGTATATGTATATCAAATTATAAAGGATGACTGATTTTCTTTGCTCAAGAAAACTAATACTTATTAGTGATGTAACTAAATGTGAATGCAGTTTATGTATTACAAAAATACGCCTTTAGTTTAGGCCACATGTGTTGTATCCTGATTGTGTAATGTTCTACCATATTGTGTAAATTATCTGACCTTTAAACATTAGTTCAAGATCTACAAATTTATGAAATGTCATTTAACAGAAATGATCTTTTATTTTTTTTAAATATGGGATATATTTTTTATTTGGAATTGGGCTAATGAAGGGTGTGTGTCATTTTTTATATCTGATCCTAAAAGCTTTTTTCCCTTCGTACTCAATTGGACTGATAAATAATATTTATTGGGCAACGCTGCCCTCTAGTGATTAATGTGAGACGGTGCAGGAATATCACATGGAAGCCCGTAGAATAGCGGTGTATAAAACAGGGTTTGACAGTTTTATTTATATTTTTAAGGTCATCTCTCCAAATGTTACTTTTCCATCGATCACACTTTCTCTCCACCCTTTCCTTTGTACCTCAGTATCAGGTTCTACATTGACTTTTTGTCCAGACCTGAACATTTATACGGATTGTGTTGAAGGAAGCCATTTCTCATATTAGATAGTTGACTTGTTTCCTAACGTGTTGTTCCAGAGTTTTCTTGGCCGAAGGCTAAAGGGGTCCATAAAGCGAGCGAAGAGTCAACCGAAGCTGGACCGCACTAGCAGTTTTCGCCAAATGATCCTCCCACGATTCCGCAGCGCTGATCAGGACAGGTGATCACTGCTTTTCCTACTTTTACACACATTCCTAACGATTTCCCTCCTTTACTCTTCTTCACTTTTGTTTTCCATATGCTTATAATATCTGCTTGTATTAGAGCCCTGCGCAGGACTGTTTTTATAAACCCGCACCCCCCGCTCCCGCTGAATTCCTGACCAGGACCGCCAGCGCCCGCAAGCTGCGTGTTCCACTCCCGCCCGCACCCGCAATGTTTGTGTCCACTCCCGCCCACTCCTGCAGATTTTTTCTTGAGAGCTTGTGAAAATTTTGATTGTATACAAATGATGAGACTAATTATTATTTCAGGCTAATGTCCAGAATAACAGAATTAAACATGAATGCATGTAAATAAGATAAATTAATACTAATGCTAATACTAATCTTCTTCTCAACGTCATGTGTTGACTCCATTCTTATTATTAGGCTACACGCCAAATCCCACCGGGTCCCGCGGATCTCCCGCTAAATTTTCTGACCACCCACTCCCGCCCGGGGAAAGGTGAAACCGCCCGCTCCCGCGAATCTTTTTTTTTTTTTTTTCTGGAATCAGGAACAATAGCCCCACCAGTGGTCATAAAAAGGAATGACATAGATAAAGACACTGGGGCTGATTTCTTTCTATCCCAGACTGCAGCTTATCTTTTTTACATTTGATTATACTGTAAGTTTTGGGGGTGTGGAGTTTGCATGTTCTCCCCGTGCCTCGGGGGTTTCCTCCGGGTACCCCGGTTTCCTCCCCCGGTCCAAAGACATGCATGGTAGGTTGATTGGCATCTCTGGAAAATTGTCCGTAGTGTGTGTGTGGGTTGGGACTCCGTCCAGGGTGTATATGCCTCCATGCCCGATGGCGCCTGAGATAGGCACAGGCTCCCCGTGACCCGAGACGTTCGGAATGAATGAATGAATGAAAGTTTTGTGCACCTTGAGCCAGTTTTGTACTATGCGATATTCGACCCAAATTAGATTACGCATATCCGTGATTTTCACCGCAGGTGTCCCGTAAATGATGTTTGACTGCAGATGCTTGTCATATTGTGTCTTGTAGAGAAATTCTTAGCTGAAAGAAGCCAAATATACTTCAGCCGTTCTTTTCTAGTTTTATATTGTTTACTATCAGTGTGAGGTGGAACTGACTCCTTCGTCAGCCTTGGACTCCGGTAGAGAGCTGTGTGCGTATGTCTGCATGATAACTAGCTAACTAAAACCGACCTTGTGTGAAAACGAGCACATCCGCAGATGGTCCGAAGGCATTTAATGTGATGCACCTCTATAAAGTCATTATAGAGTCTGCTTGTCCTTTGTCTTGAACTTTCTTTGGCCAGATGCCGTGTCATTTGTTCAGGTCCTTCAGTCATGACTTATTCATTTTTTCATTTATTTTCAGCGCTGAATAAACGCTACCCTCGGACTCTGAGTATTTGGTTTCAAGCGATTAAATAAAGTCTCTGAGATTTGCCTTTAAATCACTGGCTGTTAGAATATGAACTTGTGATAGATAACAAAAGGAATAAATCACTGGTGTGTGGTGCTTTTTTAGTACATTATTTATAGTGGTGAGGTGGTGTGATTAAGTGACATTTCTTCAGCTTTGGTTAGGGTTAAGGTTAGGGTAAGGGTTAGGGTTAAGATTAGGGTGAGGGTTGGGTTAGGATTTAGGGTTGGATTAGGATTAGGGTAAGGTAGGGTAAGGTTTAGGATTATGGTTGGGGTTAGGATTAGGGTTAGGATTAGGGTTGGGGAAGGGTTTAGGGTTAGGGTTGGAGTTAGGATTTAGGAATAGGGTTAGGATTAGGGTTTGGGTTGGGGTTAGGGTTAGGATTAGGTTTATGATTAGGGTTGGGTTGGGTTAGGTTAGGGTTGGGTTAGGATTTAGGATTGGATTAGGATTAGAGTAAAGTAGAGTAAGGTTTAGGTTAGGGTTAGGGCAGGATAGGGTAAGGGGTAGGGTTAGGGTTGGATAGGGTAAGGGGTAGGGTTAGAGTTGGGTTAGGGTTAGGGTAGGATAGGGTAGGATAAGGTAAGGGGTAGGGTTGGGTTAGGGTAGGACAGGGTAAGGGGTAGGGTTAAGGTTAGGGTAGGTTAGGGTAGGTTAGGGTAGGTTAGGGTTGGGTTAGGGTTAGGGTAAGGGGTTGGGTTAGGGTTATGGTTAGGGTAGGATAGGGTAAGGGGTATTGGTTGGGTTAGGGTTAGGGTCTTTTGGACATGAACCTTGGACATGAGTCAGCTTGAGATTCTGTACTTGTAGGGCTTCAGATTCTGAACTTGGACTCTAGACTCCTCTAGTGTGTTTATTCCCTGAAAGCTTCTGTCAGATGTTTTAAGAAGAGAATCCTGAGTATATACACTACATTTGGGTGTCTTTTTTATTAGTCACACATCACTTTCCTGGCCTGCTGTCCATCATTGTCAGCTATTGAAGCCTAGTAACAAGCTCAAACTCCCCAGGCTCCACACCCCCCACTTTCTTTTTTGCTTTCTCTCATTTTGGATCCTGCAGCTTACATAACTCCTTGATTTACTCAGAGAAGTCCATCTTTGTCTTCTCTCTCTCTCTCTCTCTCTCTCTCTCCGTGTCTTTCTCTTTCTCCCTCCCTCCCTTCCTCTCCTACATCCCTCTTTTTTCACTTTTTTCATTCTGACTCATTCTGATGGATCTATTTTTACACCGCTCTCTCTCTCTCTCTCTCTCTCTCTCTCTCTCTCTCTCTCTCTCTCTCTCTCCCCACTGTATGTCTTTAACACCCTGATGCACATTTTATTCCTGAATGTATACAGTAACGGTTATGTTACGAGGATACGCCAGAGAAGAGAAAGCTACAGCTCTCGTGGGTTTCTAAGGATTTTCTTGTTTTATTTGTTTCATTTAAAAGTGCTTAATTTGTCTTTATTAATATGTTTGCTGTATAACCTCATCGTTATTATTCTTTCGGTCTGTCAGGTCTTGTCTCGTGTGTCTCGTGCTTTAGTTTAAGCGTATGGATCCCTCTAGCTTGTGTGCTAGAAGGTGCGGTAAGTGTAGGTAGGTGTTTGTGGATGCTGTTTCTTAATCTCAATCAATGAGTTGTTGTTTAATTTGAACTCGTATGTCCAGTTACCTGTGAGGATGCTTTGTACACAGCCACTGATACGTTCACAGGTTCACAGGTATGTACCAAATATTAGCCGTCTACTGTAAGTTCCAGCCTAAAGCGTCACTGGGTAGGTGTTTAACCAGCGTTTCTGTTCTAGTTGATATCAAGCAGAATGTTGATTCGGTCAGGTTTTGGACAAGCCACTGTTCAAGCTGAGCTTTTTGGGAGCTTTGTTCCTCTTTGCCTCCCTTCAGGACTCGTCTGATGCAGAGCTTCAAAGAGTCACATTCCCACGAATCCCTGCTGTCTCCCAGTAGTGCGGCCGAGGCGCTGGATCTCACGCTGGATGAGGACGCCATCATCAAACCTGTTCACTCCAGCATTTTAGGGCAGGAGTACTGCTTTGAGGTGAGACTAGAGCTCCTGTAAATAGCATGTACAGCGTTAGAAGTTAGACTTGATGTTTACGTAAACTTGATCATTTTTAAAGGACTTTCTCACAGCTTGTGAGAGCTTTATAAACTCGTCTGTCTGGAAACATTCGGGAGAAACTTAAAATTACATCTTTACCTCTGACTGTTACAAAGCCGGGGGGCACGTGGCTTAGCGGTTAGCGCGTTCGCCTCACACCTCCGCCTCGTGTGTGTGGAGTTTGCATATTCTCCCCGTGCCTCGGGGGTTTCTTCCGGGTACTCCGGTTTCCTCCCCCAGTCCAAAGACATGCATGGTAGGTTGATTGGCATCTCTGGAAAATTGTCCGTAGTGTGTGAGTGAATGAGAGTGTGTGTGTGCCCTGTGATGGGTTGGCACTCCGTCCAGGGTGTATCCTGCCTCGATGCCCGATGACGCCTGAGATAGGCACAGGCTCCCCGTGACCCGAGAAGTTCGGATAAGCGGTAGAAAACGAATGAATGAATTATGCAAGTCTATGTGAATGAGTGGTTACTCTGGAACACACTATGTTATTGAATACTAATCAGCGCCTTCTGACCAATCAGAATCTAGAATTAAACAAAAAGGCCTAACAATGAGTTACAGAAAAACTAGTTGAACAATAAATAAAAAAATAAAATTCTTCTAAATGTCAGATGAGCAATGAGTGAACTATGAGCAGTGATGACCGTGTTCTGTTACCATGACATTTTATTAACCGCCGGTATTCATCCGGTGTTTGTCAAACTAATTGGTGGAACTTTTTCTCTTTTAATGACATTATCTTGTATCTCAGGTGACTACTGCTTCAGGAACAAAGTGCTTCGCCTGTCGGTCGGCAGCAGAAAGAGACAAATGGATCGAGAACCTACAGAGAGCTGTGAAGCCCAACAAAGTGAGTGGAACAAATGACCATAATAGATATAATCGATTCATTTTTTCTTACTCATCCATCTACGTCACATCAGTTTCAGGATTTCTGCACTTTTCTTCGAGTACCACTTGATATTCTTAGCTAAATGGTACTATGTCACAAGGAACATGAAGAGCAGCACAGATTTTTTAGTTTAGATTTAAAGTGAATACCAAGTTTTATAAAGGTGATCATTTAATTCTCTTCCTCTTTTCTAATTAAAATACCGACATTTTAAAGGTGGGGTCTCCGATGTTTTAAAGCCAATGTTGACATTTGAAATCACCAAAACAAACACGCCCCTAACCCAAACGGGTCCCACCCCTGTATCGATAGCTCCGCCCACACATACATACGTAACCCAGGCGACTAACAGAAAGAAACGTGTCTTTATCATAGCTGAAGGGAAGAACAATACGATTGTAGATAAACAAACAAGCAAAAATGCCACACAAGTATAATCATATGAAGGACAAAGGCATATATTAGTTCTGTGTAACAAAGCAAAACCAACGTTACTCACCTATCGAGAAGGAAAAAAGCGCCTCGGCGTCTTAAGTAAAGTCGGCCACATATTCACAGCTCGGAGTTTCCCGAGTCGATAACTCCTGAGCTAAACGCTGTTACTACACAAAACGCGGTTGTAGCTGCCTCTCTACATTACTACGATAGAAAAGAGGTGTTATTTGTGTAGTAACAGCGTTTAGCTCAGGAGTTATTGACTCGGGAAACTCCAACCTGTGAATATGTGGCCGACTTCCTGCTCCTTCAGTTCTCTCCAGCGCTGGAAAGCTGATCCTATATTAACACGTCCTACTTCTTGTCCTTATCGTAAGTCTTTCTTCTCTTTCTTTCTTTGTTTTTATCCTCCATTGCAATGTTAAAACCGCTTTCTGTTAATGTCACACACGCGCACCGAAAATCTCAAAAATCTGAGACCCCACCTTTAACGTTCCCCATCCATTCCCATTCCCTGTCTTAAATATCTCAGGTCACAAAGTTCTTCTTTCTGTTCTTTGACGTATCTCTCTTTCTTTAAATGGACACCAAAGTTGCATGGTTTTGGGAATGTGGTAGAAGTTTTGGGTTGATGATTGACTGATCCAGATGCTCAGGCAGCAGGAGCCGGGGGCTGAATTATGATATGCAGATGACAGCATCTGAGTTTTCGAACGGCATCAAAGCTCTCATGAATTTATCTTAGCTGATACCTGTTCAAGAAAAGATAAAAGGACACACCAAGGATACTCATTATCTCAGCGAGCATGCTGATCAATTTATTTTATTGATGGAAGCTTGAAGGACAGAGAGGCTTTTTCTTGCATACCAATTAAGCCCTGTTTTCTGCCCACGACTGCTTTTCAAACAGGAGTATATTTAGCTGAACTAAATTACACCAGGAAACACAGGCCACAGTGAACCAATGGCATTTTATCTGATTAAATGACTCAGGCTTTATGAAAGCATCTCTCTCTCTCTCTCTCTCTCTCTCTCTCTCTCTCTCTCTCTAACCAGCAGAGTGCTCTGCTCTTCCGGTGGGGATTTTGAATATAGTTTGATCTTTTTCTTTTGTACTCATTACACACTGAGTGCTAATCTTTCCTGAACCGTGACCAACCCCCGAATCCTCTAACTCCCCCCTCACTTCTATATTTGAACATTTCTACTTTGTAAAATAACCTGTTATTCCGTTCCACTTTCTGTCAGATGTAACCTTTACCTTTTGCATCAGCAGTCGGTTCTTTATTTCCATGTTCTTACGCCATACGCCTACATGTCTCTACCGGTACTTAGCAGTCCACTGTTTACTCCCACACAGGACAACAGCCGGAGGGTGGACAACGTCTTGAAGCTCTGGATCATCGAGGCCCGGGAACTGCCGCCCAAAAAACGCTACTACTGTGAACTGTGTTTGGACGACATGCTGTACGCACGCACCACCAGCAAACCCCGCACCGACACTGTCTTCTGGGGCGAGCACTTCGAGTTCAACAACCTCCCGGCTGTCCGCAACCTCCGGCTTCATCTCTACAAAGAGACGGACAAGAAAAGACGCAAGGTAGGAAAATTCATTTATGGCATAAAATACTTTTCTTGCGGGTGAGTGATTAGCCGTTTAACTTAATACGTTGTTGTCCGTCTGCATAAATGCACTAGTTGGCTTACAGACAAAAAACCTTTTACAAGTACTATTTTAGAGGGATGAGAAACTATGAAATGATGTAACTCTGCTTTTTAGTTTTTCATATTTCATGTTTGAATTAGTGGGGCACGGTGGCTTAGTGGTTAGCACGTTCACCTCACACCTCCAGGGTTGGGGGTTCGATTCCCACCTCCGCCTTGTGTGTGTGGAGTTTGCATGTTCTCCCCGTGCCTCGGGGGTTTCCTCCGGGTATTCTGGTTTCCTCCCTCGGTCAAAAGACATGCATGGTAGGTTGATTGGCATCTCTGGAAAATTGTCCGTAGTGTGTGAGTGTGTGAGTGAATGAGTGTGTGTGTGCCCTGTGATGGGTTGGCACTCCGTCCAGGGTGTATCCTGCCTCGATGCCCGATGACGCCTGAGATAGACACAGGCTCCCCGTGACCCGAGAAGTTCGGATAAGCGGTAGAGAATAAATGAATGAATGAATGAATGTTTGAATTACAAGCACAAGATTCTTTTTTTCTAACCTTTGTGAAGATTCTCCCATAGTTCCTAAACATAGCCCTTACCCACTGCTTTTCAACAGGAGAAAAGCACATATCTAGGACTGGTCAGCATCCCCATTTCCAGCATCACAGGTCGACAGTTTGTAGAGCAATGGTACCCTGTGATTCAGCCCAGTGTCCTGGCTAAGGGAGGGGGTGTAGGAGGGGGTAAAATTATCAACGCCTCTTTGCGGCTCAAGTCTCGCTACCAGACTATGAGCATCCTGCCTATGGAGCTGTACAAAGAGTTTGCAGAGTACGTCACCAACAACTACCGAACGCTGTGTGCCGTCTTGGAGCCTCTGCTGAGCGTGAAAAGCAAGGAGGAGGTAGCCTGTGCGCTGGTGCATATCCTGCAAAGCACAGGGAAGGCAAAGGTACTCATTTAGTGTTCATATTCACTGTATTCACTTGTCCACTTCTAATCGGTTTCATGAATCGTTTGGTTACAAGTGAACGTTTGTTTTTTTCTGTGTTTAAGGACTTTCTTTCAGACATGGCGATGTGTGAAGTAGACAGATTCATCGATCGAGAGCACCTTATATTCCGAGAGAACACCTTAGCCACCAAAGCTATAGAAGAGTACCTCAAACTCATCGGACATAAGTACCTCAAGGACGCTTTAGGTGATCATTTTCAGCTAACGTTTTGTTGTGTTTTTTTTTTTTTTTTTAATTTCCAAAAAACTCATGTGAGCGAACAGCTGCTCGACTTCTCCCACACAAACTGTGACCAGGATCTACCGCTCTTGTAGAATCTCTGCTGGAGAAACTGTAGAGAGAAGTTCCTCCTTTTGATTTGTTGTTAAACCAGACTGCTTCAGCAGATGCTGTGACCAAACCTGACCATTTCCAAAGAAACCTTCGGTGCCCAAACATTTCAACAAATACATTTAAAATGTGATTATGCGATTCCTGTTATAGTGAATTTCAATTTTATTTTTTATTTTGAACTTAAAGGTGGGGTCTCCGATGTTTGAAAGCCAATGTCGACATATAAAATCACCAAAACAAACACGCCCCTAACCCAAACGGGTCCCACCCCTGTATCGATAGCTCCGCCCACACATACATACGTAACCCGGGCGACTAACAGAAAGAAACGTGTCTTTATCATAGCTGAAGGGAAGAACAATACGATTGTAGATAAACAAACAAGCAAAAATGACACACAAGCATAATGATGTAAAGGACAAAGGCATATATTAGTTCTGTGTAACAAAGCAAAACCAACGTTACTCACCTATCGAGAAGGAAAAAAGCGCCTCGGCGTCTTAAGTAAAGTCGGGCACATATTCACAGGTCGGAGTTTCCCGAGTCAATAACTCCTGAGCTAAACGCTGTTACTACACAAAACGCGGTTGTAGCTGCCTCTCTACATTACTACGATAGAAAAGAGGTGTTATTTGTGTAGTAACAGCGTTTAGCTCAGGAGTTATTGACTCGGGAAACTCCAACCTGTGAATATGTGGCCAACTTCCTGCTCCTTCAGTTCTCTCCAGCGCTGGAAAGCTGATCCTATATTAACACGTCCTACTTCTTGTCCTTATCGTAAGTCTTTCTTCTCTTTCTTTCTTTGTTTTTATCCTCCATGTCGATGTTAAAACCGCTTTCTGCTGATGTCACACACGTGCACTGAACATTCTCTCCGCCCATATTGACAAGACACGCCCCTTTCTGCTTATTGGCTACACGTTTGTTTTGATTTTTGTTTTTGTTTTTCGGCCTGACAGTTTTTTAAAGCATTTCTCAAAAATCGGAGACCCTGCCTTTAAGAGCCAGTAGAAAACAAAAAAAGGGTCTATACTGTGTTCAGTCTGGAACTGAAACACAGTGTAAACTGATATTTATTAAATAGCACTTACTATAACTATAATCTCTCTTTCTCATGATTATTGTTTTTGATGGCACACACCAGCTTGCATGAGAATATCCCATGCAATCAACTCCTTGTTGGGATCCCAGTCTTGATGTACAGCTCTTTTTATATTGATTTGATTTGATCCATTGAGGATCGTTTGGATCGATCAGTGTTTTGTGTCACTTGTACAGAACTGCTCTTTGCTTGTGTGCAGGTGACTTCATCCGAGCGCTGTATGAGTCAGAGGAGAACTGCGAGGTCGATCCCATGAGGACTCCACCTTCTGTTCTACTGGACCATCAGGCGAATCTTCGCATGTGTTGTGAGCTTGCGCTCTGCAAAATCGTCAACTCACATTGGTTAGTTGTCACTCTCCACGTTAATTATGATCATCGTTTAATAATTCCCAGAGAGAAGGAATAGTTTTTCCAAAAAACTTTAGCATTAGGAGTGTAATACTGTGTGTATTAATATCTTGTATCCGTATAATGTTCCAAATGGTGGAACTGTGGTAATTATGTGAATATGTTACACTTGCTGTTACCGTCAAAATATAAAGCACATATAAGAGTGGAAAGGACATAATGTAGGTCTGAAAGAGTCCCAAAGATTATACAAAAGTTCTTTTGAAATACTCGATTGTAAATCTTCTGTATCTACTAGTGTTTTTCCACGAGAGCTGAAGGAGGTCTTTGCATCATGGAGAGTACGCTGTGCGGAGAGGGGGAGAGAGGACATTGCTGACCGCCTGATCAGTGGCTCACTATTCCTGCGCTTCCTTTGTCCGGCCGTCATGTCCCCATCATTATTCAACCTCACCCAGGAATACCCGGATGAGCAGACATCACGCACGCTCACCCTCATAGCCAAAGTGCTGCAGAACCTCGCTAACTTCTCCAAGTCAGTTCAGGCGATTTCCTGTATAAAAATTTCTTTTGTATCCTTGTTTCAAACTGGACCGTACGGACTGCCGCGTCTTATTTAGAGCATCACTGCTTCTCGGTTCTTTAACAGAGAACCGCAGTTTCTAGGAAAGTAGATTCCAGCCAAACAGCAAATTCCCATTGCTATTAATATGTAGAGGAGGTTCTAACAGGTTCGTCCAATGTTTTTGACAGGTCCATGACACAATGTTCATGACACAATGTCTTTATTGTCTTCTTCAGTTTATCGTAAGAGTGTGCAAACATTTGCTTTGAGGTGTTAAAAAAGTCCGCCGATGATGATGATGATGATGATGATGATGATGATATGTGAATAACAGATGTACAGCTTTGTAAATATTTTTCCTCTGGCCTATGGTATTCCTTTAAGGTTTGGCAGTAAGGAGGAGTATATGTGCTTCATGAATGAGTTCTTAGAGATGGAGTGGGGCTCCATGCAGCAGTTTCTGTATGAGATCTCCAATCTCGACAGCATAAGCAATGCCGGGGCTTTCGAGGGATACATTGACCTGGGAAGAGAGCTTTCAGTCCTGCACAGTCTCCTGTGGGAGGTTATGGCTCAGCTCAGTAAGGTATGTATAACCTGTCACAGAAGCGTTAGCCCTATTGTCCAGGGATTTCAGGGAGTTCAAACACTCCCGACGGCATAGCCATCTGTGACTCAGAGAGCAAGATAGAAACATTTATTGTGCTCTCTGAGTAAGATGAGAGGTCACATGCTCTTTTGCCCTTTACAGTCGGTTTGTATGACGGGGGGGGGGGGGGGGTCTGCTGGGCGGGAAATGATTTCTGATTGTTTTGTGGATTTCTCTGTTTTATTAATTTGTCTTGCTTAAAGGATGCCATCATCAAACTTGGACCGTTACCCCGCCTCCTGAATGACATCAGCATGGCCCTTCGTAATCCTCATCTCCAAAGGCAGCCCAGTCACCAGACAGACAGACAGCCTCCAGAAAGGCAGACGGACCGGTTACTCTCTCGACCCAGCTTCAACAGGGGAATCTCCTCAGAGTTTCAGAACCTCATGCCGAGGGACCTAAACAGGTAACAGCTCAGAGAAGCCATATTTACAGTCGGCTACTGAAGATCAATAGATGGATTTGGCTTTAAGCTGTAAAACACAGGCTCCCAGACTTCCCAGTTTGGTTTAGATATATACCTTTATATTGCCAGATCCAAAGGTGATAGGGATTAAACAGGATCTCTGTCAAATACCAAAAAATGGAGTACGCTCTCAGAATAAAGTTTCATGTTGGTGGGTGATGGTATTCCAAAAGTCCACACACATCAACCTCAGGTTCTCCAAAAACTGTGTAGCCAGCAGCACTGGGCACCTGTCAAAATCTGATCTTAAGCTTAAGTTTTAGCTCTACGTGGAACAATACGATACATGGAGACGATGCGAGAAGGTAAATATTAATATTATTAATATATAATATAATATATTATTATCTCAGCTGTGCAGTTGACCAATGTAAAGTGTACAACCGAGACAATGGTTCACACAAAATAGCAATGGCAAAAGTTTGATATTGACATTGGTGGGGACATAATTTATTTGACATTGGTTGGGACAACATTCCCCGTATTTTGTGCATAAAACTGTTGTTATAAGAATACTTTCTTCCTCACATACCTCCACAAACACAAACCTCCATAATCACGTTGCATATTGCTTCATATAACGGAATATAGCTGCAGCCGACCTCAACACATTAGCGAGAAAGACAAAGCCAATCAAACAGCGACGTGGGTTAGAGAGGCGGGACTCAAAAAAGGCAAAGGCCAATCCTTTTAGAGAGGTGAGTTACAGAGGCGGGATTCATTGCAGGGGGTAAATCTGTTAACCGTTTGTGTCCCACAAGTTGCGCTATTTTTACAGAATGCCGTTGTAAAATATTTTCATCTTATTTAATGATTCCTGGATCAATGTTAAATGAAATAAGTAAAAAAGCACAAGACACAGATGGATATCAGTGGTTATGTATAAATATATATAGGCTTGGTCGAATTATTGCTAGGGACAATTGAGTGTTCCCTGGATATTGGTAGGGACATGTCCCTACCGTCCCTACCCAAATCGACGCCCTTGCAAAATAGTTTATAGAATTAACCAAAAAATACCTAAATAAGCCCGATAACTAAACCACACCCAATAAAATAAAAGAATCTAATTTAGCATTTTCAGCTACACTTATTAACTTCCAACATAATATACATCCATCCATCCATCCATCCATCTTCTACCACTTATCCGGGGCCATCACTTATAGTATTTCTGTAATTCTATCTGCAGTTCTATAGATATCACTCGCTTGCCTTCCCCAACCTCTGCCCTGGCCGGCGGTGTTGTTCCTCCATCGCGAGGTGGAATGGGTGGTTACGTTGATCGGGATCATCCGCATCGAGCCTCTTCTAAAGATGTTTTCTATGTCAACCGCCCCCCGCTTGCCCGGTCCAGTCCCGCGTACTGTACGAGCAGCTCTGATATCACCGACCCAGACCCAAAGGTAAGCTTGCAAGGTAAAAATAGCTGACCTGAATGGGTGGAGGGGCAAGTCATACGATAATGGGCCATGTCAATGAGTAATGCTTTTCTGTGGTGAAAGTGAAAGCTGTTTGGTTCAAAATCTCATTTGAATGGCAGCTTGCTCATCAGCACACCTTTCCCCCCCGTCCTCTCCTTCTTTGCTGAGGGACTTTGGTTTCCTTTTGATCCGGTGGGAAGATGAAGCGCTACAGGCCTGCTTACTGCATGGTTCAAAATGCCACCCAAGCATGGCGAAAGAGGGCAACACGATGATGTGGGTGCTGTTAATACATACAAACGTGACTGTCTACACGTGGTGTGTTTTGGATTTTTGGATTTATCC
Source organism: Tachysurus fulvidraco (assembly GCF_022655615.1). Classification (NCBI taxonomy): domain Eukaryota; kingdom Metazoa; phylum Chordata; class Actinopteri; order Siluriformes; family Bagridae; genus Tachysurus; species Tachysurus fulvidraco. The sequence continues at coordinate 1,582,434 of NC_062542.1, forward strand.
GAATCGAACTAGTCGCGCCAAAATGTAGATAAATAAGTCGAGATTTTGTAGCGCTCTTTTAATAGAGCAAGTAACAGCAGCATTTCCCCCCCCACCCATAGGTTCTGACTGTTAATGAAAATATTTCTATGATGGACCTCCAGGACTCAAGAATGAACAGCGTCTCTAACCTGCAGTCTGTGGGGGACATGCTCAACTCTCCCCAGGCCTCACTTGCCGGGTTCGGCGGCCTTGGTGGTGCCGGAGGAGGCCTCGGTGGTCAGCTGCGTGCCGGCGGAGGGCGGATGTCGGCCGGCTCGGGCGGCTCCAGTGTGTCAGGCGGCCTGCGACTAAGCCAGCTGAGCCAGACGGGGACCGCCAACGACTCGCTGTCCCAGCAGCAGCAGCAGCAGGCCGCCGCACTCCGCTACCCACTCTCCTTCCAAAACCCTCTGTTCCACATGGCCACAGATGGGCCTCAAATCCAGCGGCAGCACAGTCGTGCTCAGGTGCCTCCACCCCTCCTGCTGGCCCCAGAGCCAGACTCCTCACATCCTGCATACTTGCCACAATTCGCCCGGGGTGCCTTCTCCAGAAGCGAAGACCTCTCCACACTCAGACCCGGACCGCACCTCGGCCAGCCCAGCATCGTCCACTCCCACAGCTACAGTGACGAATACAGCCGGGGAGATTATGGCAGACGGCAACTCTCTATGCATATGCAGGTATGGCTTCTTCTCTTTGTCCTAATGAGATTGGATGAGTTTTTAGCTTAAACAAATTTAAATGCTAGTTTAAATGTATTTTTTGTTTTGTTTTTGTTGTTATTTTACAAAGAGATTTTTTTATTCAACTTTTCCATTTTTGTTTTTGAATTCATATCTATGAATCGTTTCAAATTACTTGTAAACACATATGAGAATCTATAAATGCGTTTAAATTTTATTTCTTTATTTTTTTACTACTCTGAATTTATTAAAAAAACGATAAGATTTACAGATGAACGGAAATAATCGGTTCTAAGAGTCGATCGGTCCTCTCTTGTCAACGTGTCAGGAAAACTTCCAGCAGCAGCAGATGATGGGCATGGCTTCACAGACAGGCACATCTCATTCCTCCCTCGCCTCGCCTCCGACAACTGTCCAGCCTGTCCGTCAGAGCTCCATGGCTCCGCCTCCCACACAGCGCATGAAGTCTCAAACCTCCCATCAGCTTTCTGTGAGCTCGGCCGCCGGTGCCACTCCCCCAAGCAAGACGAGGCCCCAGAGCGGAAACCTGCTCCAGTCTCCTGAGTCGGGCTTTGGGAGCAGGCAGCAGGGCCCACGGCAGCAGCTGTCTGTCAAGGATAACACCGCCCCCGGCCTTCCTCATCAGCACAGCTCAACCCGCGAGAGCCAGGGATCTCAGGGTTCTCAGGGGGGAACGCCACAGTCAACGCAGCAGTTACACAAGGAGCGACAACACTCGCAGCAACACTTACTCAAGCCTTCCATTAGCAAACAGGTGCTCAGCAGGTTTACACAAAATAAACATAATTATGTGAAACTAAGTGTGAGGAATTGTCAAAAATATTATTATTATTTACAGTTCATTAAAAAAGGGAGCCGGAATTACATTTTAAACAGCTAGAAATGTAAAACAAAATTAAATGACTTAGATCGTTAGTGTTCATTGGAAGTGATTGTAACATTGATTATTTTCCAGTAGCATCATGAAGCATTTTTTATTTCAAACCACATTATCATTAGAGTTATAACAGAATGTGAGATTTAACTGAGAAGGAATGAAAGTAATCGTTTGTATTCACACTCAGGCAAAATAAAAAATGTCCCATAAAACGAACAAGACTTCCTTAAGCACATGAGCTTTTTTCTGAAATTTCCATTCTGTTTTCAGGGCTCATCACCCAACACTTTGAACCCGCCCACTCCTGCCTCAGAAAGGACGGTGGCCTGGGTGTCCAACATGCCACATCTTTCCGCTGACATCGAGAGCTCACGCATCGAGAGAGAAGAATTTAAGCTTAAGGAATACTCCAAAAGCATGGACGAGTCGCGTTTAGACCGGGTGCGATTCTCTCATGTTACTGCAGCATGTTAACGAGAGTTATAAGCAAACACTTTAACACATTTTTAGCGTTATATAATATTGGCTTCATTCTGACGGAACCGATTTAACGATTTCTGCCAGGGATTCTAGCGATTCTAGTTTGTACTGTAGGTGTCCACACGTTTCAGTTCGCGATAGAGAAAGCAGAACTTTAGCTAACTCTGGTTATTAGCTGGCTCAGCGTGAAAGCAGATGCTTACTAACCCGAAGTCGTCAGCGTGCCATATGTATCAGTGCTATAGTTAGACACCAGGCTCCATCTTCCTGAAATTTACATTTCCCCAAGAGTCAAAACTACATGAGACTGTTTAGCAAGCTTTGACCGACCTGAATTTATTATACAAACACATTTAGCACACACACACATACACACACATACACACACGGATCTTATAACATGCACAATTTTTGCACTTTATTAAGTTTGCTATGTTTAACTGTAAAACCTTTTTCCCCGGTGTTCAAGGAAAATCACAGTTGGTTATTTACGGTTAAAATCTATTTGGAAATTTTTGTTGAATTTTCATTCTAATTGGTCATTTTGTAAGTGAGCGATTCAGGATAATAATTCTTACGTCAAGTATTTTCCTATATGCCACAAACAAGAGAGAGAGAGAGAGAGAGAGAGAGAGAGAGAGAGAGAGAGAGAGAGAGAGGGAGCAAGAGAGAGAGAGGGAGGGAGCGAGAGAGAGCGAGAGAGAAAGAGTAAGAGAGGGAGCAAGAGAGAGAGAGAGAGGGAGGGAGCGAAAGAGAGAGAGTAAGAGAGGGTGAGAGAGTATGAAAGAGAGGGAGGGAGGGAGCGAGAGAGAGAGTAAGAAAGAGAGGGAGAGAGAGTAAGAAAGAGAGGGAGAGAGACAGTAAGAAAGAGATTGAGAAAGAGAGAGTAAGAAAGAGTGGGAGAGAGACAGTAAGAAAGAGAGGGAGAAAAAAAGAGAGGGAGAGCGAGAGAGGGAGAGAAAGAGAGAGAGAAGGAGAAAGAGAGAGTAAGAAAGAGAGAGGGAGAGAGAAAGAGTAAGGGGGGGAGAAAGAAAGAGAGGGAGAGAGAGAGGGAGGGAGAGAGGGAGAGAGAGTAAGAAAGAGAGGGAGAGAGAGAGTAAGAAAGAGAGAGAGAGAGAGTAAGAACGAGAGGGAGAGAGAGAGAGTAAGAGAGAGGGAGAGAGAGAGAGATGACTGTGATGTGGCAGATGTTTTCTGTCCTTTCCTAAGCACCTTCCTCATGCCTCATGGACAGGTGCTCAGGAGATGATGTTATGTTTGTCACCTCTACAACAGATGGTGCTGTGACTCATCTATGAATTATTTAAGTGACAGATGAATGAAATAAACCTGAAAGGTCTTTTGGAGTAAATAAACCTGAAGAGGAACCTTAACTACATTACATCACTATAATGCAGGTGATCAGATGACTTGGTCCTCGGGCTAACGAGCAGATGTACATACAGATGAAACAAACTTTCTTTACTACTGTATATACACAACTTTACACATAACTACCTTCAGCTAAATAACATCTCACTCTTCCGTCGCTCGGACCCCTGACCTCATCAAAAGCTCTCTGATAACTGAAACTGTTCATCATTTGCAACCGATGCAGGTACGGGAGTATGAGGAGGAGATCCATTCCCTGAAGGAGCGTCTGATGATGTCACACCGCAAGCTGGAGGAGTACGAGAGGAGGCTACTCACTCAGGAGCAACAGACCAACAAGATCCTGCTGCAGTACCAGAGTCGTCTGGAGGACAGCGAGAGGAGGCTGAGGCAGCAGCAGGTGGAGAAGGACTCTCAGATTAAAGGAATAATCGACAGGTAACGAAAAAGATACACATTGAGAAGAATAAGAATATGAGTGCTTGGACCCCTTACTACAGGTACATGACATTCAGGTCGCAGTGCATCATCTGCGCATTGTTTTTTGCAGATCATGATCGCGGGAGCAATAGTTGAAGAAACGTAGCATCGACATACTGTTTATTCATATAAGAAAGAAAAAAGAAAAAACAAAAAGTTTTCATTTGTAATAATCTAATTTGTAAGTTTTAGTTGAACATTAAAGACAAAACTAGCAGGTCAACATTAACCTGGTGAACTTCCATCTCGCATGGAGGACATTTTCACTTTTTGTCCATTTCTAGTTACATTTTAATGTTTAATGTTGTTGACAGTTTTGGGATGAAGTCTGTAAATGTTAACTAATGCACTAAACAGTCACTGGTTATGGGAAAAAGTTCTAAAGTGACCTGCTTTATTTCAGCTGTTCATGATCTCATCTGTTGTCATTGTGTTACTGCATCACTTTTGTTGCACGCGGTTATCATTCGCATGTTTATCCTCGGAGCAGCGCTGCACTGCCATGCAGACATACAGAGGATCACTTAGTGCTTCATAGCAAAACAGATATTAATTATAAACAATGACGTCATAAATGATAAAAATCATAAAACCTAGAGATGATGATAATTATGTTGTTACTATGAATCGCTTATTTAGATTATTTGGTAAAGAAATGAACTTTTGGATTCTTCAATACAAATTTTTTTTTTAATTATGTACGTCTAATTAAATATAATAATATACTTCATTAACACTTAAAGGTGAGGTCTCCGATTTTTGAAAGCCAATGTTGACATTTGAAATCACCAAAACAAACACGCCCCTAACCCAAATAAGTCCCACCCCTGCATCGATAGCTCCGCCCACACATACATACGTAACCCGGGCGACTAACAGAAAGAAACGTGTCTTTATCATAGCTGAAGGGAAGAACAATACGATTGTAGATAAACAAACAAGCAAAAATGCCACACAAGCATAATGATGTAAAGGACAAAGGCATATATTAGTTCTGTGTAACAAAGCAAAACCAACGTTACTCACCTATCGAGAAGGAAAAAAGCGCCTCGGCGTCTTAAGTAAAGTCGGCCACATATTCACAGGTCGGAGTTTCCCGAGTCGATAACTCCTGAGCTAAACGCTGTTACTACACAAAACGCGGTTGTAGCTGCCTCTCTACATCACTATGATAGAAAAGAGGTGTTATTTGTGTAGTAACAGCGTTTAGCTCAGGAGTTATTGACTCGGGAAACTCCAACCTGTGAATATGTGGCCAACTTCCTGCTCCTTCAGTTCTCTCCAGCGCTGGAAAGCTGATCCTATATTAACACGTCCTACTTCTTGTCCTTATCGTAAGTCTTTCTTCTCTTTCTTTCTTTGTTTTTATCCTCCATGTCGATGTTAAAACCACTTTCTGCTAACGTCACACACGCGCACTGAACACTCTCTCCGCCCATATTGACAAGACACGCCCCTTTCTGCTCATTGGCTACACTTTTGTTTTGATTTTTGTTTATTATTCGGCCCGACTCGAGCATTTCTCAAAAAATCGGAGACCCCACCTTTAAAACACATCTTCATTATTTGCTGTTGTCTGGAACATGCAGCATTTTTAATTTTTTTTAATCTAGATTTTTTTCTGGTAATTTGTGATGTAACACGAAGATTTCTCAGACAAGTCGAAATGAAAACCTCTCCCTGTGACCGAAAAGGCTCTAATTTAATGAACTAATCTGGATATTGTGATAAGTTGTGATCCATTTTTTACACGATATTTCGTGAGAGATAATCCGAATAATCTTGCTTCTTATGTGGATTATTGAATTTATTTTTTTCGCAGTGTGATCACAATTAAATAAATAGTGTGCTACAATTTTGAACTGAAAACTTTATAAATCGTTTTTTCTCATTTTTCATGCAAAACAATGAATTTTTTTAAATAACTTTATAGACATTAGTTCAAATTTCAACTCAATATTAAACATTTTTTACTGGAGGTTTCTTATCTAATCTCTCCATCATGAGGCATACTGTGTCTTTGAGCCATTCCACCTGATGTTCCACCTGATGTTCCACCTGATGTTCCACCTGATGTTCCACCTGATGTTCCACCTGATGTTCCACCTGATGTTCCACCTGATGTTCCCATTGTCCCATGTTTATCACTTGGAACTGGTTGTCTGGTGATGTTTTTCTTTTCTTTTTTCATCACTGTTTTTGGAAACATAATTGTGTTTTGTTAAGGGAATAAAAAAATGACCACATCGTCTGAATCTAATTTTTTTTTGTGATTTCATTATCTGTCCGTTCATTATTTGTCCGATTTCATCATCTTTAACATCTTTCCTACACGTGCGCACGATTTCTGACCTTTCTGAAGGTTTTTGTTTTGTTTTCATGTCGGTAATCTCTTATCTTCTCTCTTAATCGTCCAACTTCGTTTGTGTGTCCGGTGTGTATCGGGTACATTGTGAAAAAATTGTGAAAAAAACCTGGTACACTTGTGGAAAGAAAACGGTTCTTGAGAATCTGAGCCTCCGGGATTTCACAAAGGTTCTTGCCGTGATTTTTTCAGCCAAAACTCGTGACTCTTGAATTTGTCATAGCTTCTTTTTTTTGCATTAACTTGAATTGGTGAAATCACAAGAACAGATACTTCTTTTAATCTCCTCGCAGAGAAACACATACAGTATGTAATGACTAGGCTTGCAAAGGGGAGGAAAGTTTCCGGTAAATTTCCGGGGGGCTACCTTACTAACATAAGAGTTCGTAAGGTAGTTATTAAGTTTAGGTTTTGGGTACAATTAAGAATGTAGAATAAGGTCATGCAGAATAAGGCATTAATATGTGCTTAATAAATAGCCAATATTCTATTAATATTCATGCTAATAAGCAACTAGTTAAATGACCCTAAAATAAAGTGTTACTGTGCATGTTATGGAAGAATGCAGGTACATGCAGGGGGTTTGGCCTCAATGGCCTTCCAGTAAGCAGTGTGCTGTGTGCAAGTGACCGAGGAACGCAGGGTACAAATTGCATTAAATCTTGTTGTTTTAAACAATGTTTTTTAACTACATTTAAGTTCCTTGTTATAGGCAACTCTGCATTTTTTTAAATTCCCAGTTTATTTCTATATATTCCCGTTAATTCCCATACAGTATATTCCCCTTAATTCCCATATATTCCCGTTAATTCCCATATATTCCTGTTAATTCCCATACAGAATATTCCCGTTAATTCCCATACAGTATATTCCCGTTAATTCCCATACAGTATATTCCCGTTAATTCCCATATATTCCAGTTATTTCCCATATATTCCCGTTAATTCCCATACAGTATATTCCCATTAATTCCCATACAGTATATTCCCGTTAATTCCCATATATTCCCGTTAATTCCCATATATTCCCGTTAATTCCCATACAGTATATTCCCATTAATTCCCATACAGTATATTCCCGTTAATTCCCATATATTCCAGTTATTTCCCATATATTCCCGTTAATTCCCATACAGTATATTCCCATTAATTCCCATACAGTATATTCCCGTTAATTCCCATATATTCCAGTTATTTCCCATATATTCCCGTTAATTCCCATACAGTATATTCCCGTTAATTCCCATATATTCCCGTTAATTCCCATACAGTATATTCCCGTTAATTCCCATAAGTATATTCCCTTTAATTCCCATATATTCCCGTTAATTCCCATGGAAAGTTTCCAGCCTTGAAAATTCCCGAGATTTTGCAACCCTAGTAATGACTGAGAGCTTTACTCGTGTTCTACACACGTGCATGGAACGATGTGCGTGATGATGTCACACGACGTGGCACGACAAACCGCCGCCAATCGTAACCTCTTTTCCGAATATCACCGAATGGATTTTGCAGAATACCGGAGAGGCCGATTGAAGGATTGATGGATAACTGAATGTTCCAGAACCATGAATAATCTCAAACAATACGTTTTTTGTATTCCTCCATATAAAGTAGGAAGAATGAATAAAAAAACGAATAAAAATAACATTATCATTAAAAAGCACCTTTTTTTGAGAGAGAGAGAGAGAGAGAGAGAGAGAGAGAGAGAGAGAGAGAGAGTGTTTTATAATAAAAACAAAATCAATTAATTGTCTGGATTTAATGCAAAAAAATTTTCAGGTCTAAATGATTAGATGATGATTTCAGATCTAAAAGCAGTCCTGTTTTTTGTCCCCAGGGAAATTTTGGAAGCTAATTAACAGGATTTGCCCAATTGTTTCCGAAAAGAAGACGAGGGAGAATTTTTTCACACACTTTTGATATTTATGATGTGTATTATACGCTCTCTCTTATCTTCCTACTTACATGATGTCTTCCTTCAGACTGATGGCGGTGGAGGATGAGCTGAGGGTAGGGGTCGTATCAGAGCACAAATCCAGGATGTTTGGAGATCAGGTCAGTGCTTTTGTTTTGTTCTCTCTATCTCTCTGTCTCTGTCTCTCTGTCTCTCCCTCTCTCTCGCTTTCTCTCGACTCTTCCTGTCTTCCCTCTTACGATTATTTTCTGCGCTCTGTCCAGTTTTGGTCCAGCGTCTGTGTCCGTGCATCTGTTTTGCGATGTCTCTGTATCGGTTTTGCGCTGCCCGTCAGTTCATTTGCCTGAAAAAGCTAATTATTTGCATCCTCAGCAGTGGAATCCGTTACTTGGTTTGCATACACGACAGGTCATGGCTGGATTCGGTGTCGACGCTGTCGATTCATGTTCATGCGCTTGATTCTGAATCTCTGAATTGAGTTGCTTTGGCATTTTTAGGCAGCTTGCAGCTTAAAGGGAAGAATCTGAACAAACGCTCTGGCTAACAATACAGTACGATAAGGAACGATGGGTGGGTCCCAAATCGTATGCATACAGTATGCATTACACCATAGATAGTATACATAGTGTGTTTACACTGAAAACTCCGACAAGAAGAAGATGCACTTCTACAAGCAAAAAAAATCAAGTGTGGAATGTTGGACACTCCGTACGCTCACCACTCGCAGAGGGCTGGGGCTACTAGGGACGTAACTGTGAGTCCAAGAGAGCAAGACTCAACCATGACATTGTGAGCCACATCAGAGTTTAGACTGATATCCTGTACAGTGTAGAATATACAGGGCAAACCTTCGAGTGGAAATCATTTTCCACAAGAACTCGCTTCTGCTCATTGGTTAACCACCATCTTCCCCCAGTAGAGGCCAAAGCTTCTCTCGTATATTTTCATTCATTCATCTTCTACCGCTTATCCGAACTTCTCGGGTCACGGGGAGCCTGTGCCTATCTCAGGCGTCATCGGGCATCGAGGCAGGATACACCCTGGACGGAGTGCCAACCCATCACAGGGCACACACACACACACACACTCACACACTATGGACAATTTTCCAGAGATGCCAATCAACCTACCATGCAAACTCCACACACACGGAGGCGGGAATTGAACCCCCAACCCTGGAGGTGTGAGGCAAACGTGCTAACCACTAAGCCACCATGCCAAACAATACCCCCCCACCCCCCATCTCGTATGTATCTTTCTTATATATCTTTATATATATATATATTTTTTTTAAAGAACTTTTCTATTGTTCTTTGTATCAGAAGGGAAGTAGGTCCATGTCACTGGACATCACAGCCAGATCCTATCACATCCCCTTCCTTTAATACACAAACTCAGGGTTCTTAATTGAACTCAGTGGTTTCTTATGTTAGAAATAAACCCCCCAGTGTGGTGGTGTGATGAAATCAAATTGTAGAATCAAAGTATAAGTCTGTTCTCAGAAGCAGGCAGAATCCTCGTCCTGCAGGCGGTGATGCAGTCTAGCGCTCCTGCTGTTTCACGATTCAGCTGAGAATCTTTCCCACAAGAACGAGGACTTAGCTCGGCTTATCCAGAGTCAAAAGGGAAAGAAGGCATGTAGCGAAGCACAACATTAAAAAACCTTTTGTTCATAAGGTTAGATTTTGGGGGGCACGGTGGTTTAGCGGTTAGCACGTTCGCCTCACACCTCCAGGGTTGGGGGTTCGATTCCCACCTCCGCCTTGTGTGTGTGGAGTTTGCATGTTCTCCCCGTGCCTTGAGGGTTTCCTCCGGGTACTCCGGTTTCCTCCCCCGGTCCAAAGACATGCATGGTAGGTTGATTGGCATCTCTGGAAAATTGTACATAGTGTGTGAGTGTGTGAGTGAATGAGAGTGTGTATGTGCCCTGCGATGGGTTGGCACTCCGTCCAGGATGTATCCTGCCTCGATGCCCGATGACAGGCTCCCCGTGACCCGAGAAGTTCAGATAAGCGGTAGAAAATGAATGAGAGTGAGTGAGGTTCTATCCGCTGTGAGATGTTCACCAAACATCTGTAGGCACTCGGTTGAATACCTGAATCCACTACTTTTTTGAAAGTGTTGATTAATTCAGGTTTCAGTTGGTTTCACAATATTGTTTTTTGGTGCCAACACTCAATCTGTGAAGAACTGTGATTTTTGGGATACATACCATGTCATCATGCAGAGTTACTGTATACCTACAAACGACGAGGCGTTCTCACGCTCGAAGCAAAACCCGGACCGAAGCTTTCAAGAGGAACCGGGATCGGATCTCTGGACCGCTCTGAGTCACCTTTTTAAATAAAAAACCACGAGCTAATCTTCAGTGTATATCTCGAACAGAAAGCATCCGCATGTTCGTATTGAGATCCGGGACAAATTTTTCCAACGTAACCTTCGGCACTCGAACGCATTTCCATGACCATCCATAAACACACATGATCTAGCTCGACCGCTTTTCTCTGCATGTGCTGTGTTTCCATGCTAGGTTTGAATTACTAGCTCTGTGAATCGACGTCAACTTGCGCTAAATCGCGTACCAGCTTTTTTTGTTGTTGTTTGTTTGTTTGTCAGAGTGACATCGCAATTACAGTATGACAGAGAACGTACAGTACACAGGCCTGGCTGATTTCATGGATCTGTTCTTAGCCACTAGTCTCTGTTCTTCATGCTTTTATGGTTGTACTTAATCACCAATTCACTTTTTCTTGACTACCTCTACAGGAATGGCATGCACATTGGTGTGGTTTTGTGCATGTGTCGTACAGTAGGTGTGGAGCTTAGCCCTTTTGTTTAAGTCAGTAGATCTCGGTATCATCCTTATGTTAAATTTAAGTTGATCTTTTACAGCATGCTGGCTGATTGATACTCTACATCCGAATGCTAATTTACTTTATTTTTTAATGAAAACATGTTTCTTTTTTCCTGCAGATCTTTTACTCTATGCCAGTTTTTTTATGTTTGTGTGTTTTTGTGTTATCTGAAATATGTGTTGTGTGTGTGTGTGTTTGTATATATATATGTGTGTGTGTGTGTGTGTGTGTGTATTTGTGTGAACCCAAACCGGGAGACAATTTCCCCACATTCTCTACATCCTCCTCTTTACTCTATTCACACGTAAACCTTCACTCACCCACCATCACAACACACAAACACACACACAAACACATCTTCTCCTCTGCTGTTTCTCTCTCTCTCTTTCTCTCTCTCTCTCTCTCTCTCTCTCTCACACACACACACCTCTCCATGTGTTGATGAGATACGGTGATTTCTCTTAGGGGAGGCGGCAATCCATCCTAGTGCAGCCCCGTCTCGCACCCGTCCCTCCTCGAATGCACAGGTAATGAAGCAGCTGAGTGTGAGCCACCCATCACCACCCACCCTACAAACCAACCACCCAACCAACCACGCCTGACCTGTGTGTGTGTGTGTGTGTGTGTGTGTGTGTGTGTTGGGGGGAGGGGGGTGGGGGTATGCGCTCCATTGTCGTCATACGAAAATGTAAATTCAGAAAAAAAAAATTAAATAAAAGAAAGCTAACACTTTAAATACAGTCGTTATTACATGCTAAGCGATCCATTAACGTACATAATAATTAGCACATCCACAATATCTCTACTAATATTCACACGAGGAATTGTCCGGACTTTTTAGGCAACATTTTATCCGGTTCACTTTTTTACATTTTTACGGTTACAAATGATAAAAAATTTATTTTGCGGTGCTGAAAGAAAATCTCCAGCATCCACTGAAGGCTCACATCTCCCATTCCATCCCATTCAGCTTTTGCCTTCAGGGTCCTGACTGCTGCATTTAAATGCTTTACTCATTTGTGAGGTGAATTTCTGTCATTACTGTCACAATGGCATGCACATATAATTTTGTTCTTATGGACGACACACACACACACACACACACACACACACACACACACACACACACACTCACTAAAGTCTGATAAAATACATGTCAGCGGTGGAAAGAGTGCAGAAAAGAGTTGAATATTTTGTTAAATATTTTGTTGTTCGATCTTCACGTTGATTTTTTTCATGGTCGAGTAAACCGACTGGATCGCCGAAATATAATTAGATTTAATAGATTGAATATAAAGATTCTTCAATGATTGTTTAGAGGTAGAAATAACATTCAAATTCTTCTTCATTGTAAAGAATTTGTGGTTAAAAAAAAACCCTGCCTTTTTTTGACCGTCAGGAATTGAATGGCGTGTACAAAAGAAAAAATAAATTGCTAAATAGTGGATATATAAGCTGCCTTTCCACCACTGCTTCTCACACACACACACACACACACACACACACAAGCACACACACACACACACACACACACACACACACACACACAGGGCATGTGCTATGATTCAGGGTGGGAAAGGTTTCATTACCACGCCGTCATCTACTTCATCAGTGCTCTCTGAACTAGATGATTGGAATTCTGGGAAATCTCCGTATCCGTCTCAATCCTGCCTGGACCGGGTCAATGATGTGCATTGCGTGCATGCATGTGTGTGTGAGTGGACGTCGGTGTGCATTCGTGTCCGTACAGCTTGTGCACTTGATGTCCGCTGGTTCGAGCGACGCTGTGTCGGTGGAAGTGTTGTGCTGTTGCTTGAACTGGAGAGGAAATGGGAGTTTTCATTCCATATTCCGGGAATGAATAAAACATGGGGTAATAAAAATGTGTGTTTTTTATGTTTGTATAATGCTTTAAGGTCTACAAGCCTTTTCTTTATGCTCATATCTCACTATATACAATACAGAGATTTATTTCACTTCTAACTCGCAGAGAAATCTAACTCACCACAGGAGATGTCATCTGTGGACTCTTCAGTCACAATTTGTCCAAAGTTAATCACCTTGGTACGAGCTGTAATTAGGATCCCAGTTGATGACTAATCGAGCTCTGACAGAGATACATCCTTCACTCCTGTTGTCCTCATCAACCAGCATTTCCTTGTTGATAATGTCGCCTGTAACTCCTGCACTCAGGCTCATGTGGAATTTCCTCAATTCCTTCCCATTTTCAAGCATTATGTCAAAGGTTCTGATTGAGAAGAGAAAACAAATTGTTTATTCTGTTACAAAAAAATATATATATATATATATATATATATATATATATATATATATATATATATATATATATAGAAATAAACATATAACAATGCCATATCGACATGATAAATGACATCAGTGCTGTACTTTAATTCAGACTGGGTTATGTTAGCAACATTTGCTTCTTGCTAATGTAATAGTCTGAAATCAAGCATCATTTTTTAAATGTGTATTTAAAAAAAAATCATTTGTATTTAACAAGTGAGCATATCTGACCATCGTGTAACACGTACACACTCACCGAAAGAAGATCGACACAAACGCTCGTTCTTCGTCCCGCGATAAACACGAATAAGTTCGCCGGCCATTTTCTACACCACGCAGATGAGTATTTTCCTGCTTATGACATGTTTATCTCCTCTAATAAACACTTTAGTACACTGTAGCTTTGAGATCGTAGATGATCGTAGTGTCGTTGATCTTTATCAGTTTTTTTTATCTCAATTCAAGTTTATTTGTATAGCGCTTTTTACAATAGGCGTTGTCTCAAAGCAGCTTCACAGAACATAAACATAGAGCAGAAGGTAAACATAAGGAATAATAAAAGAAATAAGGAATAATAAAGATGTTTCTTACAGATGTTTCCTTTCTTACTGCCATAATCCAGACCTCACTGAAATGGACCGAACTTGTTGACACACTCACTAGACTTGTTTTATATAGTAAATGAACTCTGATTTAGACTTTACCTTTATAGGTAAGAATAGAGGATAAGCCGAAATACAATGCTCATATTAAAATGTACATCAAGCACCTTTTTTAAAATTACTTTCACCAGCATTGCTAATAGGATTTAAGTTGATATCACTTGTGTTGATTGCCCAGGTTTTTACAACAAATGCTATTAATGACAGATTTGTAACACTTTTAAGAGACATGAAAAGGCTTGTGTGATATAAAGATTTAATCGTCTCTACACAACATTACACAACAATTGGGTCACAGAATAAAATGTGTTTTTTCTAGAAGTCCTCTATCCATGTTTTCAACAGTTGCCGCTACCAGAATGCACAGCTAAATCATGAGCAGGGATAACCGACATCCCACAAGCCTAGACATGATCTAAAAAGTTAAAAGAAACCAGGTTAGGGTTAGGGTTAGGGTTAGCCCTAACCCTAACCCTAACCGTAACTGCATCAGTCTGGTACAAATATTAAATATGAATCTTACAAAGATCACAAACTCTGCAGTCACTGTGGTCCAAAATGTTTCTCCACATTTTGTATAATAAATTTAGCTGCAGTATGTTGTATGGTATATTTGAAGAGTTATTCACTGTGGCCAGACTGATCTTAACAGGCTCTGGAGCTTAAACAATTCTCTCTCAATTACAGCGGTGTCCAGAGCTCTGAGTCCACTACCAAGAAACAAAATTTTGTCAATTTCTTTTGCTTTTAATAGCAACTCTATAATATTCAGTGAAATAGCACTATTTGAGACCATAATGGCTAATAACTGATGTACAAGACTAACCTGACTAACCACTGATAAGAATGACCAGGATAATTGGTTAGATTTAATGAAACAACCGCAGTATAACAGTACATAAGCCACCAACATGAACAAAATCAATCTGTCACAAACTTTTGCAATACCGGAAATCTGCCGGAATTCACTTCACCGTTCTCACCTGCAACTCTAAAAATACACGCTGACCAAAAAGAGGTCAAAACCTAACCTTATCTAGGAATAATTTAAAATCTTTTAGTTCAACATATTTTATAGTTATAATTTATCATTTTAGTTTGTTATTCTCACTCCTGGCTGGCTCGCCGATATGTGTAATCAGATTCCGCCTTCAAGCAGGTGGAAATGAGTATCCCACTTTTTTTTTAGGTCAGGCATTAGTAGTAATTAGAGATGCACCATTACAACTACAAATGTGGGCAAGACAAAAAGCAAAGCAAAAATAACCCTAACCCATTCCATTTAACCAAAGATAAACTTTAAAGTAAAATCCAGTGTTAATATCCTGCAAGAATTACTGGTTTCCTTTTATAAATTACAAAGTTTGTTCAACCAGATTGCATTGTTTATAATGGTATCAAAATAAAGGCCCTAGTTTCACTCTAAACTGATGCAACATAGCTCAGGATCTAATATAACTGAAGTAGAGTGTAAACTAAAATCTACCCCTGTGAGCTGAGTGACTTTTGGAATAAAATTGGATATTTTACATACTGCATTACTACATATCGTCGCTGTCGGGCGGAATCCTCGTATCTCCAAAACAATTATTTTTCAGGAAATTAAAAAAACGGCGTATCTTATCTGCAATGCACAGGGTTTAGTCCGCATCGCAGCGGATTGTCTTGCGCTAAATTCCTGTCCTGATTTTTTTTTCTTTGAGCTCTGTGTTTTGAAGACATTTACCTCAGAAGACGTGTCGATTCGTTGCAACTCTTCTTGAGGAGAAATATGCCATGAAGCTCTCCCGCGGAGTGAAGAAGAGTTGGACAGTTGATTTGTCCGATGGAGTTAAGAGATTTGCGCTCAAGCTATTTTCAAGACTTTAGATTGGTTAATAACTTGTAAAAATAACAGACCCACGTGGGGACTGACCGATAGCATCGATATGTGAAAAAATCTGAAATTGACAAGATTTGGACATAGGAGGTTTCCGCCCGACAGCGACGATATACGCATTACTGCATACATACATATCGCATTACAATATGGTGAACAATACTGGTCTAAAACACAGGACTCATTGACATTTTTCAAACTGGTCTGTATTTTATTCCAGGGTTTTGTGTCAGTGTATCGCTAACAGTGCTTGTTGGTGTACAACCGGTTCTTGTTAGTGGACCTAAAACCTTGGACCCTACTGTATAATATGCTCGAGAGGGTGGAGACGATCGCCCAGCCGAATCATCAGCATTTGATTTCTTCGATTTTAAACCCCATTTTCCAAAATATAAAGTTAAAGATTTTCTCTGTGAGCAAGTGCTTTTAATCTTTGACGTTGGTCTTAGAGTAATATTTATTGCACAACATGACGTTCCTGTCTCAACTGCACAGTGCAGCGTTGGGAGAGGAGGGGAGTGGAACCGCTCAGCTGACCTTGTATATCAACCCCAGATTTTTAATCCCTCCCTCATCCCTCTCTCTTTTCTCTCTCTCCTGTTTTTCTCTCTTTCTACGTGACTTTTTATTTCTCCCTTCTGGAGCATTTTTATGGATGTATCCCATACCTCGGCCGTGTAACTCATTCTCCTCTTTTTTCCCTTCCCGCTACTTTTCCCATCCCTTGTGACCATATCTGTCCATCTCTCCTTTTCTTTTTCTTCTTCCTCCCTCTCTCCTTCTGTCTTCTTTGAATGATTCTTTGCACCATTTTGTCCTTTGTTTTTCATTCTTTCTTCTATTCTTTTCTTCATCCACCTTCTGTCCTTCAAACGCTCCTTGTGTCCTTTCTTTCCTCTATTTTCTCTCCCTCCCCTTTCTTTCTTTCTCTTTGTCTGTGCTAGGAAGAGCAGCTTCCCTCCCTGGGTTCTCCAGACCCCGGTGTGAGTGTTGGCGGAGGAGAAATGAGCGCCGCTCCTGCCTTTGGAGTCTCTCCCTCGGACATCTCCTCCGACAACCCGCCCCAGAACGGAGGCCCGTCCCCCAAAGTAGCTTCACCCACCCACCCCCCACTTCATACGCACCTCGGCCGGAATGGAGAGATGTGTGCCAACCAAAAAGCCTCTATGGCAAATGGGACCACAACAACATCAAACATGGGAAGCGGATTAGAAGGAGGGGGAGCAGGTCTCTAACGGCACTACGCCAAACCGAGCGAAGAATGATAACATCCCTTACTTCTGCCCCTTTTCATCATTTTTTCCTGCATGAGGCACATCTTTATTGGGAGGCGCTTATTCTTACACCATCCACACGAAACTACTAAAGGGCTCTCCAGTGGATGGATCTCATATATCCTGTTGAGTAAAGTAGAAAAAAATCCACGACTTTTTCCATCATGTGTTGCTTTGGAATGACATCATATGCGGTGTCCAGTGAACCAAATGTGGGTGACTCTTGTGAATGATCTGAATTCCTGAATTTAGATTTTTGGGGTTTTTTCAGCTGGTTAACTGACCTCTAGAGTGCTGTGTAAAACAAAAAGACATAATTCTCTAAAAAAAAAAAACTATGTGGGTAAAAGGTCTAAACCTGTTCAGATAATGCCAGCTTTCGAGGCTTTCTGAAGCAGATCCGCTCGTATCGTCATGTCGTCTGGCTTCCTTAGTGCCTTTTCTGCATCCTTCAACAGGGTTTTCAAACAAGCGACAGAATAACCATTACGACAACACGTTCCCATTCGGCATCACGCGTCTCGCTCGTTCACGTTAAAGTGACTTGGACGATATTATGATCTGGAACAGGGAAACATTTTCATACATTTTTTTTTCTTTCGAAAGCAGAAGAAGCCGTTCATTTTTTTCTGCAACGTCACACTTAACGAGACGCACTCTTGGTCTTCAATTTGAAATTTGAAATGAAGGAAGCTGCCACAGTAGACTTGCTGGACTTGTGCAATGTTTTTCTCTTCTCAATCTCAGAACCTGTGTGTGATCAACTGGTGCTATAGATTAAGAAAAAAAGCAGTCAGATACCTGTGTCTCATAGAACTGCCTCCCATTAACCCAAACCCCTTCCTCACTTCACCCCAGCTCCTTGCTGTCCATTTTTCTTGCCATGCTGTTCATTACTCCTTTCAATGTTCAGTGTTTCATGAATTCGGTGTGAGGTGGTCTCTGTCAGGACGCTTTCAT
This sequence comes from Tachysurus fulvidraco, assembly GCF_022655615.1. Lineage (NCBI taxonomy): Eukaryota > Metazoa > Chordata > Actinopteri > Siluriformes > Bagridae > Tachysurus > Tachysurus fulvidraco. The sequence continues at coordinate 1,600,586 of NC_062542.1, forward strand.
ATCTTAATACGACACTAGGCCGTTTCACGGAGGGACTGACTTACAGTCTTGTAAACGATATCAGTTTGCTATATTTGTTCTTGTTTTACAGAACATTTATAAAGAACCACTCCCACTGCTTTAGGGTTTGAAATAAGGAACTATTGCCCCTTTTCCACCGAGGCAGTTTGAGTGCAGGTTCGGAGCCTAATTTAGAACCAGTTCTTTCTTTTTCGACAGCCAAAGCACCGGCTCTGAACCAGGAAAAGTGGTTCTTAAGTAGCACCAAAACGTCGCTGGTCTAGACTTAAGAACCGCTCGTGTCAGGAGCTGTGGGCGGGGCGGGGCTGGGGGGTGGGGCTACTGTTAGCGCATTTGATAATGTACCTTAAGTATTCTAATGTTTAATACACATTTACTTTACCACAATATGATCAGTTATCAGCACACATGATAGTAGTTAGCTACATGCTAAGGCTAAGTTTTTTCTGTGTTAATGATAAAATAACGTTAAGTACTTTCTCGATCACAACCTCCGTTTATACAGATTACACGGAGCCACACGTACACGTCGGATTCGCCGCGTTTGGGTATCGATGTAGGTTCACAAAGCCATGAGCATTAACAGTAAAGCAACATCTGCCATTGTTGATGTTGATGTTGTGTTTGTCGCTGCTGCGCTAACGTCGCTGTGTAACGTGAAACGAATACGGTGACGTCACACTCGGCTCTGTGACGGCTATCTAGACGATGGAAAGGCAAACCGGTTCTTAGAAGGTTCGCCAGTGGAACCAACTTTGAACCAGCACCAGTGCTAGCTCTGAACCAGCACCCGGTCCTTTTTGGTGGAAAAGGGGTACAATAAGTGACATCTCAGTTATGTTTTTATGTGGACTTTATTAGGCTTTTTTTCAAGTAGCTCAACCTACAGTCAACATCTCAGCTGTGATTATACAGAGGTGCCAATACTATCTGCTCTAAATTTATATTTATTTACAGCAAATTTGATATGAGAAAGACCACAGCTCTGAATTCTTGGTTTCTGTCGGCTCACAACACAGAGGCTCATGAGTTCGGAGCTCAGATTTCACCTCGATAGCATCAAGAAATGAAAGTAACCATTTCCGAACGCAAAAACTCGTCTTTCCTGTCCTCTGTCCTTTCCCTTTAACTTGCATTTGCTCTGAACACTGATTCAACTGAAAACCTTGCAGGAGATTAGCAAAGATCTACCGAGTTACTGTAAATATTGGCACCTCTGATCTCTGATTAGAAAATTTGACCTTGAAAAAAAAAGTGCGCATCTGTACGACAATTCTCTACATAATATATAATTCTTATATTCTTCTACGCTATATAGAATCACGCCACATCTCTGTCTGCGGATATTCCGATGTCTCGTGTTCATTTTATTTATGTTATCATGATAAACATATTATACGATCATGATCGTGACGACCTTAGCTTATCCGATGCAGCAGGCTGTGAAATGTCTTTTATAACTAATTTGTTGTAAGCCTTTAGGCCTTATAGGACTCATGCTTGTGATTCAAAGCACTCGATTCGAGTTGGTGTGTTAAAAAAAAAATAGATGCACTACTATAACAGGCTGGAAGGAGAAACTGGGTTCAGATGAACAGCACAATAAGAGAAGCGTTAATTTCTTTAACTGTCTAAAGTCTAAAGATGAACTTTGAGACTAGAGAAGAGAATGGACTGATTACCTTCTGTTTCTTCGAGAGCCTTAATTGCATATATGGCTATATTACAAGCAAGTTTTTAAAATTCAGTAATAAAAACAAGGCATCCTTAAAGACATGGTTGAAGAACATGGTCTACAGGGTCTCTGGTCGGTGATATACCTCAGCCAACAGGAATAAGAGACTCAGGTAAACATTCTGCTTCACGGCTTAGCGCAGAGTAGTCGGTCCATCTCTTCTCTAAGAAGTAGCAGTGATTTCCTCGCTCTTCTGCATCCCGATTTTTCTTTGTATCCCGTCTCTCTCCCACCAGCCAAGCACACAGCTTTGTGGAGGACAATCTGGAATCTAATTGGACGCCTCAGCTAGGACCGTCCCCGGGATGGCATGGCTATAACTCCAGGGCGCTATCTCGAGACTCGCTAGCTTGACAGAGAGGAAACTGAGGCTCTGAAACATAAGAGCCCCAGGTGACCCCAAAGAGAACTTAGGTACCCTCCGTCTTCTGCTCCTTCTCAGACTTTTTTCTCTAGGACCTTTCATCCTTCACCACAGAATGCTTGCGTCTCAGAGAGGCTTTCAGACACGCACGTAAAGAAGGTGTCCGAGGACCGTCCGCGTCTCCCGTTCAAACATTTGAGCGATGCTTTACAAACTCTTTACACAAGAACTACGTGAACATCTCATCCACAGGGAAGGAGACGTTTCCATGTGTGTTTAAAAAAGGTGCTGTTCTTCTAAGACATGACATACACAGATTCCTTCTGCTCATCACGTCTTTCTCTCCGTCTCTCTCGCTCTCTCTCTCTCTCTCTTCTTTTTCGAGTCTCTTCATCCGAGGTATTTAAATATGCATCTAAATATACACCGGTGAAATAAACCGTTTGTGAGGTGCATATGTGTGGAGGACAGAAACACCACATATTGTTTATTCTTTTTTTCTTTTCCCTCTTAACCATGCCACATGATCACATCTGCTTCAGTTAGACAAGAAGAGAAGAAAATAATACAGAACTGTTGGAGAAGCAAGTTCCTTTGGATTTTGTCATTTTTAACCTGCTTCCCTTCTTCGTCTCTTCCCACGTCTCAGCGATCTGCCTCTGAAACGCGGCAGTTGGACTTTTTTTTTCATTACAACGTATCCGATCCTGAAAGCCCTAACGAGGAAACGTAGTCTGTCGTTTATCCACGTGTCGGTGGAGAGTTCAGCGGATTCGGAGAGAACATTCACTTTTAACTTCTTCTGGACTTCACGGCCGGACAGCCTGGACATTTTTAATTTTTTTCTTCCTTTTTTTTTTTTTTTTTTAAACAATTGCAGGTATGTATTGCAGTTGAAATCATGTTGTGTAGTGAGTGAATGTGTGTATATATGATGTATGGGTATATATTATATGGACGTGTACATACGATTTGTTTATATATGCATTGTACAGAATGTATTTTGTCCAAAGGAGGAAATGTTTCTTCTTCTGTTTTGTTTTTGTTTTTTGTTTTTTTTTCGGAAAAGTGGCAATTACGAGGCAGGTGTCTTTGGAAGCACTTTTTTTGCACAGATTAACATACAGAGTCTGAGACGTATGATGCATCACCATTACGCTGCCACACACCTCGAGCTTGCACCCATTTTCTCATTGACTGGGGCATTTTGTAATAGTTTCTAAGTGACAAAGCAATGTTTGTATATATCTATATATTATCTATATACGGAATATAACAATATTTCTGATTAATTTTCATCTTCATGGCTGTTGATTCTTACAGCTGGGTGTTTTCAGTGCTCCTCTGTGTGTGTGTGTGTGTGTGTGTGTGTGTGTGTGTGTGTGTGTGTGTGTGTGTGTGTGTGTGTGTGTGTGTGAGCTCACCTTGAGGAGCTCCAGACAAATTCGTTTATGAGGTCAAACCCCTGGAAATATTTACCGTTCCATTGTATTCTACTGACCTTTTGTACACTTTCTCCCTTCCCCGCGTTTCTTCTTCTTTTCTTTTTAAATTGTATTTATTTTATCTTTAATCCCTGGAAATGGATGGAGTTCCCATGATGTGCCTCCTTCTGATAATTTTTCATTTGACTTTTGCCAGCCATAAGAAATTCATATCCATTCTCCTTGACAAGCCATAAGCCCCACCCCAAAAAAATTATCTTTTATGAAAAGGGCAGACATTTGGGGATTTAATTCTCTTCTTTTTTTGTGTGTGTGTGTGTGTGTATATATATATATATATATATATATATATATATATATATATATATATATATATATATATATATATATTAATGGAAAGAGTGATCAACCTGGAGTGTTGCTAATATTTATGGATTTGTTATGAATGTGGAAATTCTGGTTATTGAATTGTAATTATTATTATTATTATTATTATTATTATTATTATTAATGTAATAATGATTGAAATTGCTATTCTCATCTTTTAGTTTATTCAATGCTGTTGAAAATAATGTGTTCATTTCCATTATTATTATTATTATTATTATTATTATTATTATTATTATTATTATTATTATTATTATACTTTTTTTTGAATTAGCAGGTATTTATATTTTGGGGTGGGTGAAACATAGAGATGAAATTAATATGATGAATACAAATAAATTCTTATCAACATAATCTAAAGGTTTCTATATTGCCTTCTATCTATCTATCTATCTATCTATCTATCTATCTATCTATCTATCTATCTATCTGTCTGTCTGTCTGTCTGTCTCTCTGTCTGTTGCATGGGTATATAAATCTGTTCACACACAGTACTTCATGGCATATTTGTTGTCATACCTCCAGCAAGTGATGACATTTCACCTTGGAGCAGCATCACTTTGTCATATACTGGAAAAAAACGTGTTATGGGAGTAATAACCATCTAGATTCTATTAAAAACAACGTTACTCGCATCTGCCGCACAGGCCACATCACTCAGTATCATTGGTATGGAGTGTGTTATTAAGTGTTATATTATTAATAATACGTTTAAAATGACAATCATTAACTATAGAATGTATTGTATACTGATTATATAGTACTGAGTATAATTGATCATTATAATCTCTCTCTCTCTGTCTGTCTCTCTGTCTCTCCCTCTCTCTGAGTCTCTCCTTCTCTCTCTGTCTCTCTCTCTGTCTGTCGCCCCCTGTCCTGATTGGCTGCCAGCTTTATCTTGTCTCTAGAACTTGTGCTTAAAGTGACATGTGATTTGCCCGAGTTGCCTTCTGATGGCTCTGACACCAATCCCCAGTCACGGTATTGATGGAGTGACTAGAAACAGCAGAGTAATAAGAGTTTATAAAGGATGTTATATACTTCACTCCATTTCCAACAGTTACACGGTCTACAGTCGTCTGCAGAGTTTATTACTAAAACAAATTCCATCTTAATTCCATTCGTTGAGATATTCCAACTCAAATCGACGAAGGAACGCGAAGATCTAGACTTAAATAAACTTTAATATCGTCGGGGAACGTTCTACAAGTATCGCGAGACCGGAGCGGTCGCTATGGAAACCAGCACAATTCTCGCGGTACTTCGAGTGGGAACTGTAGAATAGAACGTACAACGGAAGTCTCGCGAGACCTGAGCGGTCGCTGTGGAAAAATGGCCGCTCACGGAACGATTCCTGGAACGGGGAACAACATCAGCTACCGCACGGGGCGTGACAGCTGACCTACGGCTCCGGTTTTGTCCGTCCTTTACCCGACTTCCGAACGGATGGGTAAAGAAGCCTGCGACAAGCGGCATAAGGAACCACAGCGAGTCCGTTTAAGTAGTCGGAGCTAGCTAGAAAGCTAACGTTGGCTAACGTAGCTAGCTTGCTAGCTAACCTAAGACAAGGCGCGCGAGCCTGAATCAGGATTTTGTGTGCTAGCAGAAAGCTAGCCGTAAACAGCCGCAGCTATGAGCGGACCGGGACAAGATAACGAGCCTGAGGCCAAAATCCTCCACATCAAGCGGCTGTACAGGTGAGCAATAACTACTCCATTACGGCTTTAGGATAAAACTGACTTAAATAACAAACTGGTGAATCACGTTCACAGCAGCTTCTAGCTAACTAGCTAGCTAACTAGCACATTATACATCTTTTACATTCATTACCTTTTTTATTAAGTGAACATGAGGTAATTTCGCTACAAGGCGTCTCATTTTTACAGTAAAATCATAAAATAAAGCTACTCTTACTCAATATGTGAAATATTTCCAACGTACTTACTAAATTAATTGAGGTTTTCAGACAACAGTGAGTCACAGAGTCGCTTTGAGAGTCGCTTTGTTTCCCAGATGACAGCTGTCAAAAAATTAACCTGTTTCATGAGTAGCTTTAAGTTTCTTTTCTATTTTAATCCGAATTACATTTCCTTAAACAAAAAAATTATCCACCTAGCTGATTTGTTTCGTACCGGTAAGTCTTTTGCGAACGAGTCGACACTGAATCGACTCTTCTGTAATCCTGTAATATAAATGATGGAGAGAGATCGTGTGCAGTTGGTCTTCTTAATGACTGTACTGTAACTGTAATGCCATAATGCCTAAAAATCTGTAGCCCATCTGCTTATTTAATAATGATCTAAATAGATTTTTTTTTAAGTTAAAGGTGTGTAAGTTGAGTTAGAGAGCATGAAATGACACGTACACTTCACCATTTATGCTGCTGTGACAATAATTCTGACAGTGCGAGAAGTTTCTGAGTCCATATATTGGGATATTCTGAGACCATCATACTGCATTGCGTTGCTTTGTACCCACATGCAATGACAATAAAGTTGAATTTAATCTAACGTAATCATCAGTCACAATAGTATTTTTAAAAAAGCCGTATTTGTCTGGGACTTGTTTTGGTGATTGAGGCAAATTGTTTGACTTGACAAATATACCCAGAAATCTCCATTAGTACTTTTGTTCATGATTGTGTCTTAATGCAGTCCAGAGAATTTAGAAATACACGATATGGACAAAAGGATGTGCAGCCCTGATTGTCACACTGTACTTGCTGAACATCTCATTCCAGATTTATTCCCCTGTCTTTGTTATAATCAGCTCCGCTCTTCACTCCTGGGAAGCTTTATAATAATTGCTGAAGCCTGACTTTGGGGGTTTGTGTTCATTCGGGATGTCAGGATGTCGAGGAGACTCTAACTCAGCCTAAAGGTGTTCAGTGGTGTTGAGTCAGAGTCAGGGCTCAGTGCAGGACACTCGAGTTCTTTACTCCAACCTTAACCACCGTATCTTGTCTTTTTGGAGCTCAGGGGTTTTGTGCACAGGGACATTGTCACGATGGAGCAGAGTTTGCGTCTCGTAGTGCCAGCGAAGGGAAACTGTAACGCTACAACATACAGAGACATTCTTTATGACTTTGTAGTAAAATGTTTTGGGATGAACCACACAAAGCTGTGATGGTTGGGGTGCACAAACTTTTAGTCCTACTGTATAACAGAGAGCATGTTGTTTGTAAAGTAATCTCATGACTAGCAGTGAGGTATGCTGTGATATCACAAACAAAATCCTAACACCGTTCTCAGATGTTTCTGTGATACGCAGCATGTATCACAATTCAGTCATCAAAAAAATCATGCTTTATCTGTAAGACTGATCTCACATGATGTAAGTGCATCAGAATATCTCGCTATTGTTATAAATTGAGTTATTTTGTGCCTTTCTGTTTAGGGCCGTGGTGGAATCCGTACACAAGCTGGACGTGATCATCGGCAGCAAGTCGTCCTACAGGGAGGTCTTCAAACCGGAGAACATCAGCCTAAGGAACAAGTAAACACACTCGACTCTCTCTCATCTTACTTTATTTAGCAAGTTTTATATTTGATCTGTTTTGTTTTTGTTGTTGTTGTTTTTTTTTTCTTAATGAATGATCTTTCTGCCAGACTGCGTGAGCTGTGTGTAAAGCTGATGTTCTTGCACCCTGTGGATTACGGACGCAAGGCAGAGGAGTTGCTCTGGAGGAAGGTTTACTACGAGGTTATTCAAGTCATCAAGACCAACAAGAAGGTATTGATGCTTTTTGTTATTTTTAACCTTCCTGCTAAGCGTAACTAAGGTCAGTAATTATGTTAACTGTGTAAGCTACTATCTAAGATGTTTGACTGTTTGGAGTGAGGATTATAGCGGATCAAAGTTGTTCCTAAGCTGTTTCTTCTTGCTTTGTAACCTTTGTCCTCTCGTGTCCTCGTGCAGCACATACACAGCCGTAGCGCTCTGGAGTGCGCATACAGGACGCACCTGATCGCTGGCGTCGGCTTCTACCAGCACCTCCTGCTCTACATCCAGTCCCACTACCAGTTGGAGCTGCAAGACTGCATCGACTGGACGCACGTCACCGACCCACTCATTGGTGAGATTCCTGGCAACCACGTAGTCCTCAGTGTCATCGAGGACCTTGTGTATGAAGTCATAAAGCACGGCACTCCGAAGGCGCTGACACTGGAGACTCCTTTCATTAAAAAATCACCATAGCAACAAATGCATTTTTTTTATGTTAAGTAATGCGTGTGTCTCATCCTCAGCTCGTAAGAAGCCGGTGTCTGCCACACCTAAGGAGATGGAATGGGCTCAGATGGCATGTCATCGGTGTCTTGTGTATCTGGGTGACCTCGGTAAATCCTTTTGTGTTTTAGAACTAGAATTAGCTTTGAAAGCATGTGAGTATCGAGAAGCTTGTAGTTCATAACGTTAGACTGGACCGGCTGTGAGGAAAGCGGAATGTTTTTTGTCGTGTGCAGCAAGGTATCAGAACGAGCTGGCAGGCGTGGAGTCCGAGCAGCTGGCCGAGAGATTTTACCACCAGGCCCTGTCTGTCTCGCCAACCATTGGTGAGAAACATCACACTTTCACACCGCTGACTGAGTCAGGAGGCGATTTATCACACTTTTATTGATAGGAGTTTATGTTTTTATATATATTAATGATGTTAAGATCGTGTGCAGTTTCAACCATATATTTTCACCGCAGTACCAAAAGCTCTATTTATTTTCATTTTTTTTAAATGATCCCCCTTTTTTAAATAAATAAACAAACAAACAAATATATTTTTTAAAATATCATTTCAAGCACACGGCTGATCGATACGATATCTAATTAAAACGTGATAAATGACTATCGTGATGCTTCATAGCATGATCTTTAATCATGATCAACTTTATGACATAATCCATGTTTTGGTAAACAACGTTGCCAGGAAACAGCTGATTTTTTTTTGTTTGTTTATTTATTTATTTATTTATTTTATATATAACTAATATGTAGATTTTAGTGTTGTATTTTTTATTCAATTGTTAACACAAATTTTGTGTTTTAAATTATTTTTTTTTTAAGTAGTATTTCTCACCCAACCCCCCCCCCCCCTTTTTTCTTTGCCTTTCTCACATTTTGAATTATTTTGCCTTTACGCTCACCTCTATGTTATAAAGAATCAAACGAAAGCCGACGAACTGTCACTAAAATGTCGATTCTTTTTCCTGACAGGAATGCCTTTTAATCAGCTCGGTACTCTGGCTGGAAGTAAATTCTATAATGTAGAAGCTACCTACTATTACCTGCGCTGGTAAGCTGATACATTATCATTGTGTTTTAGCTTAAAGTTGTAATTTTACTGTTCAGCCTGTAGAGGGCAGTGCAGCCACTGTATACAGCGCTCTCTGTAACTATACAAGGAGGAGTTACATTTGTACACTATTGAAGGTTATGAATGTCAGGCTCATGTGTGGATGCTTTATGTCGTGAGAATAGAGTGAACCTACTTTTCCCGTCCCTCAGCAATCAGTCCGAGACGCCCTTCGAGGGAGCCTACGGAAACCTGAAGCGTCTGTTCGATAAAGCGGCCAAGATGTACCATCAGGTGAAGAAACAGGAGATGAAGAAGCTTTCACCATCACGCCAGAGGTCAGCCTTCACGCTCCGATGAGAGAGAAAGTAGCAATTATCTGCCTGAGGAAAAGTCAACAACATCTCAGGGCGTTTTTACACCCGTTCACTTCGTGTGTTGTCTCTGATCCGATAGCTATCTGATTTGTTAAAACTGTCCCATTTACATCAGGCCACATAAACGCGTCTCGGCGAATCGATATCGATCAGATCTTTCTACTTCCGCCCAAAATGCTAATATATTTGACCCCATTTCCGGGGTAATTGAAACGGAACACACTTCGGTGTATGCGGTTTTCAGAACGCGATCAAAAAGAAGACGAATAAACTCGTTACGAAGGTTATGCTACAAAAAACCGACCCTTTTAAGGTGTCGTCCATGTTATTTGTTTTGTGGCACGATACACGACTCGCGAGTCACCTGCGAGTGACGGACTTCCGTTTGGGAGGAGTACAGCGCTGACGTATGTGGCTCGAACGACCACATGCATTTACACCTGTCCAGTTTCATCTGAAACGCGTCCCAGACCACCTCCTGAAGGGGTTCGTACCATCGGCTTTATATCCGTCTCCAAAACGTTTCGGAAGGCATTTAGACCTGGTCTTTTTACCATCGGGTAGATATCGGATCACTGAAAACGCAGGAAGTGACCAGGTGTAAAAAGGTCCTTCACTTGTTGCAGCTGAAAGTATTTTATATTTAATTACTGTTTATTTAGTTATTATTATTGTTTATTATACTATTTATGCAGTTCCTTGTTGTTCATCTTAATAAAATGTCATCGGCAAAAATGTAAAATTTCTATTTTCGCTTCAGATCAAAGGACATCAAGCGACTCCTTGTAAGCTTCATGTACCTCCAGAGTTTACTGCAGCCCAAGAACAGGTGAGAGAAACCTCTGTGAAGGAACGGTGGCTTCTTTGGCTTTAGTTACTTAGTCAGAGTTTAAAACACTACTTGGAAATCTTACGTGTGTGTGTGTGTGTGTGTGTGCACAGCGTGATGGAAACGGAGCTGACGTCGCTGTGCCAGTCGGTCCTGGAGGACTTTAACCTGGTGCTGTTCTACCAGCCCACACCGAGTCACGGCAGCCAGTCCATCAGCGAGGAGGAAGACGAGCACGATCAGGCCTTCAGCGTGCTGCCCGACAGCCTGGTGTTTAAAATGGTGGTGATCTGCCTTATGGTGGTACACAGCTTAAAGCGAGGAGGTGAGGGATGAGGAGGGATGTCCTACCACACAGATGCTAGCTATTAAAGTTCTTGTTATTTAATTGTTTATCGGGGAGCTCGGTGGCTTAGTGGTCAGCACGTTCGCCTCACACCTCCAGGGTTGGGGGTTCGATTCCCGCCTCCACCTTGTGTGTGTGGAGTTTGCATGTTCTCCCCGTGCCTCGGGGGTTTCCTCCGGGTACTCCGGTTTCCTCCCCCGGTCCAAAGACATGCATGGTAGGTTGATTGGCATCTCTGGAAAATTGTCCGTAGTGTGTGTGTGTGAGTGTGTGTGAATGAGAGTGTGTGCCCTGTGATGGGTTGGCACTCCGTCCAGGCTCCCCGTGACCCGAGAAGTTCGGATAAGCGGTAGAAGATGAATGAATGATAGTTTATCTGATTTCAGGTTCTAAACAGTACAGCACGTCCATCGCCTTCACACTAGCACTTTTCTCCCATCTGGTGAACCACGTGAACATGAGACTTCAATCCGAGCTCGAACAAGGAGAGAGCGACGTCGCGCCGTTACGCACAGACGCCTCGGGTAGGAAAATAAACTGTCAGAAGTTTGAGTCAGAATCCTTTGAATAGTATTTATTTTTTTTGTTGTGTATTATATGTCGATTGTTGTTATTTTTAAATTCGTGTTTTAGTGCTGAAAAAATAAAGTGGGGTTATAATAATAATAATAATAATAATAATAATAATAATATCTGCAAACTACAGAGTCCAGTATTAAACTTTTCTGCATTCTACACTCCAACCTTCTGTGTACTTTAGTGATCTTTCCTCTCCAATTTTATCGTATTTGGAAGAAAGAAAATGTCAAATTGTCTTTTAAAATAGTTTCATTGTTTACCGTGTTACAGAAAGGAAAAAATGCCTATATTTCTCGTCTTTCTTTTCCTCTCTCTCGGTTCTTAGATGACGCTGATCCTCGAGAGCAGACCAACACACTTCCCCCGGAGGACAAACTGCTGCAGAACGGTTCCGTAGAAGAAGACGGAGACGACGAGAACGACGAAGACGAGCTGAAAGGCAACGGGACGGCGGTTTCTAAGAAAGGCTCTGGGAAGAAGAGTGGCGAGGAGAAGCCGAAACAGAAGAGGAAATACTCACGTCTGTCCATGCTGCGGCGACGACGCTGCGCTCGCGACGAGGACGAGAGCGACCTGAGCGAAGGCTTCGAGAGTGACGAAGAGGAGGACGAAGAGCCTCAGAGAGCAGACGGCTCGGGAGTCCCGACAAACTCCTCTCTGGGGAAAGAAGGAGACACGGCGGGAGAGCAGGGGGTCTGGGAGAGTGGATCGGAGGAAGAAGAGGAGGAAGAGGAGGAGGAGGAGGGTGGCACCGCGTTTGATGTTGAGACAGACTCTGATATGAACAGCCAGGAGTCGCGCTCTGATCTGGAGGACATGGAGGATGCAGCGAGTCCGGTGCAAGAGCAGCAACTTGTGGAGGAGGAAGAGGAGGAGACAGCGCATCCATCACGGGAGGAAGGCTCCACACCACCGGCCACCAACGGCCCGCTGCTGTCCAACGATCCCAGTATCAGCAGCAACCTTCAGGCCGTGTCGTCTCAGCTCTTCCAAGCCAAACGCTGCTTCCGTCTGGCTCCGACCTTCAGCAACGTTCTGCTGAGGCCCTCACACGCCTCCATCACAGCCTCCGAATCCGTCCCCTCACAGGAAGCCACACCCCCTCCCGGGGACACACCCAGTAACACAACTCCAGAGATCGCCAACGGAACCAACGAAGATGGTCATTATCTTTCTGGTTATTGCTCCTGCTGCTGTTGTTCATTTCTCACCGTCTCTCTTTACCGTCTTTCTCTCCTGAAAGCTGTCGTCTTATTGTTTCCCTCCCAGATGTTGACATGGAGGACAGCGAGCACAGCAACCAATCATATCACAGCGAGAAAACCCTGTCAGAGAGACTGGAGATTCTGACCAACCAAGGCCTCATTCAGGTGGTGAAGGTCTTTGTGGATTGGATGAGGACAAACACGGACATCATCCTCATGTGCGCACAGGTACGACGATCTCACAGGACTGTCCGACGCCGGGCTCTGATTGGTCAGAAGGTGTCGATTCACTTTCACAGCTACAAATCAGTCCAGACAAAATGTTTCAGTAGATGGATCTCATGGAGCTGGAGGTTCAGGTTCTTCTGTTTTCTCTTCTTTTCTCCAGAGTTCTCAGAGTTTGTGGAACCGCCTTTCAGTGCTGCTTAACCTACTGCCTGATGGGAACAAGGTGCTAGAAGCAGGTTAGTTGAACGCACTCGGTTTTTAAATTCAAACGTATTCCTCAAAACCGGTGACTGAATTCAGTATCGCTGTATTTCAGATCTCTTCCTGAAGAAGGAGGTGAGGGACCTGCTGGCCAATAGCGAGCAGCCGGACCTGGTGCAGTCTGTGCTGCTGCCGGAGGACCAGGCGCTACGCCACCTCCCTGCCCTGAACCTGGCACACCGCCGCCTCGACTTCACTCACCACAGAACCAGTCTGAGCCAACTGCAGGAGGTACGTCGTTTAAACACGTACACACCACTAATTACGGGCGTGTCACTCATTTTCACCTAAATCGCTGGTTTTAACCATCAAGCCGTCACTCGTATTAACAGTTACTAACAGCTTTTAGTTACAGCTGAGCAATTATACAGATGAGAAACTTATTAAAAAGGTCGAACGTACCGCGTACTGTAGTGTTTCAGCCCCGGTAACATGAGCTGTTTTTTTAGTATTTCCTTAAGAATATTCATTCATTCATTTCCTACCGCTTATCCGAACTTCTCGGGTCACGGGGAGCCTGTGCCTATCTCAGGCGTCATCGGGCACCGAGGCAGGATACACCCTGGACGGAGTGCCAACCCATCACAGGGCACACACACACTCTCATTCACACTCACACTACGGACAATTTTCCAGAGATGCCAATCAACCTACCATGCATGTCTTTGGACCGGGGGAGGAAACCGGAGTACCCGGAGGAAACCCCCGAGGCACGGGGAGAACATGCAAACTCCACACACACAAGGCGGAGGTGGGGATCGAACCCCCAACCCTGGAGGTGTGAGGCGAACGTGATAACCACTAAGCCACCGTGGAAACACCCCCCCCCCCCCCCAGAACATATTGCATTTAATTAAGTTTTTTGTACAAATCAATTTATTCGACCTGTTTACATTTTTTTATTCATTTATCTTTAAGAATTTCGTCAGCATTGTATAAATGCACAATTCCTTTTTATTTCTTCTCTTCCTCCAGTGTGTGGTGCGTTTGTGCTGCATCCGCAGCTTCGGCCACTTCCTCACCGGTCTCCAAGGCAACGTGCTGCACTACAACCCGGAGGCAGGTATTTTCACCAGCATCAGCCAATCGGAGCAGGAAAACATGGTTCAGCAGGCGAAGGCGCAGTTTCGCATGGTGAGAGCCCGGAGGAACGGATTTTGGTGACTCTTGAGATCTGTGCGTCAGCGGACAAAGCGCGCGTACGGACATCCTGTCGCTCCGTGCAAATTATCGGTGCCCTTCTACGTCCGCCGAGAGGCCGCCGTGCGTTCTGTGACGCACACAGGTTTATTAACGCGCATAACATTTTATCGTTTCTACGGAAACCGTCCTTTTTAGTTTTTCCGTACATGCACGGAAGGAGTCTCCGGTGTTGGCGGCAAAGCCGAACATTTTGGGGATTAATACGCATTAATATGTAAATACACAGCAAACAATAGAATAATTCAGACGGTTTTAACATTTAAACGTTTCTTCGTTACGTCTATTAAGAACAAAAAATCCCCTGTATGCGTTGTCATGGTATTTCTGTGCACTTTGATGGGTATAAAACCACAGCTCGGTTATCTCAAAGCCAACAACACGTCTGTAAAGTAAAAAAAAAAAGGCTTTTCATTTTATTTACGTCACCAGTTCTGTAGGACATTTTAATTTGCACCTGAACTTTTGCCTCCAGCGTGCAAAGGCCACTTATATAAATGTACAAAAAAGAAAATAATTTAAAAGTGCCAGCCATAAAAAAAAAAACACACCTCGACTGTAGCGGTGCCACTCACTTAAAGCAGGAATAAATGATAGGGTACGCAGGCCTGTGGAGAGCAGAGCACGTTCCCTTTTTGCACCGCCTTGTCATATTAGCGAGGTGTTCTCAAGAGTCTGATGTTGCTAGGCAACCGCACTGCCCTCACAGCGTAGAACAAACGCTGATTAAAGTGCCGCCGTGCTGTTCTGGAGCACCGTCAAGCTGACAAGGCTTTAGAAAGCCGAGATGTGGTGAGTTCTGAGAAATTGGGGGAGGGAAAGACTTTAGCGAAGTGCAAAATAATTCCGAAGAAAGAAAAAAAAAAGTTTTATAAGTCTAACTTTGGTGATGGTGTCGGGCTTCACGGTCGGTTGTCGCGCCGGTGTTTGACTGCGATGTGTTTCCTGTAGGCTGAAGAGGAAGCGCGCAGGAACAGGCTCATGAGGGACATGGCACAACTACGCCTGCAGGTTCGATTCATCACTTTTTTTTTACAAACATTGTCTGATATCCTGTTTAAATGCTCGAATCTGATTGGTCAGAAGCTGTTGATTCGTTTCCTGTAACGTCAGCTTTGACTGTAGTGCAGGTACGAATCGAGGGTTTATGTTAACGTGCATGTGAATGTGTTGGACTGAAGGATTTCTGCATGTGGGTAAAATATAAAAGTGCTCAGGCTCCTATTGTATTCTGTCTGTCTTAACACCCAGTATTCTGAGAAGCTCATCTTACTCTGTGTGTGTTTGTGTGCGTGTGTGTTTGTGTGCGTGTGTGCGTGCGTGTGTGCGTGTGTGTGTTTGTGTGTGTGTGTGTGTGTGTGTGCGTGTGTGCGTGTGTGTGTGTGTGTGTGTGTTTGTGTGTGTGTGTGTGTTTGCACGTGCAGTTAGAGGTGTCCCAGCTGGAGGGAAGTCTTCAGCAGCCCAAAGCCCAGTCGTCCATGTCTCCGTACCTGGTGCCTGACACCGGAGCTCTGTGCCAGCACCTGAACCTGCTGCGACAGCTGGCAGCAAGCGGCTGCTTCATCATCATCATCCCGCGCACAGGTCAGAATTCTCGCCCTTCGGCTTTATGAACACGAACCGCTGGAAACGAGCCGCATCATGAGCACAGGAGTCATGCAGTAGTTAGAGTTCAGGGCACTGAAGCCTGGTCAGAGGCGTAGCGCTGTACTGGTGTAGTTTAGGTTATAAAGGTCTTTTAACACAACATGGTGCATGATGACCGACACGCCTGCTTGTAACAGCCAATCAGATTCCAGAATAAAACTCATGGTGACATCATCATTAAACGCTGTGTTACACTAGTATGAGTTCTGCAGTACTACCTGATAAAAACACACGTACGGGATGATTGACAGCTACGTTGGGCTTTCAAACTCCGCCCCTTTCTTCGCTCGTACTTTAGGAGAATGTTTTGAGACGTTAATATTAATTTTTTATTATAAAAATATCATTTTAATTTAAGATCTAAAACTATTCTAGGAGAAACGTGTTGCATCCAGCGGTTACAAAGTGTGCGGCCATTGTTTTTTTTTTTTTTTGTTGTTTTCCTTCGACAAATCTGTATAATCATTAACACCTTAAGTGACGTATTTGTATTTGTTTGTTATTCTGTTCCTCAGTCATCGATGGACTCGACGTCCTAAAGAAGGAAAATCCCGGCGCGAGGGACGGCATCCGATTTTTGGAGTCCGAGTTTAGAAAAGGGAACAGGTAAAGATCCGAAACACGAACCTGCAGCACATCTGTCCTGCTGCACATCTGTCCTGCTGCACATCTGTCCTGCAGCACTGTATTTTAGTTGGACTTGTATACATGTTATATTTGGTACTAGTTAGTACTAGTTAGTACTAGTCAATACAGTCATACAAGTAAACAACGTCCTGTTAATCAGTCAGGGACATGGAATATTTTTAGTTGTCTTCTGTCTGCCTTTCTGTTTATTTATATCTGTCTATACATCCGTCTATCCGTCCGTCGTGTGTCTTATGTCGATATTAAATGAAGTATATTTGCTGGCTACAGAAGTCCAAATGGCTGATGACTGGAAAGAGTGAATTAAACCTTCAGACTGGTGTTCAGTCGACTCGTCTGACTGCTGCTCAGTCGGAACAAAAGCCCGCAGCCAAACACACGCACACACACACACACACACGCGCACACACACACCCTGTTTTGGCAATGAACCTAATCGCTCTTGCTCGACAGCATCTGAGGTTTTTGTTCTCCTGCAATTATTTGGCTTGTAAATGATTCGAAACTAATTTAGCAGTTAGCGCAGGGAGAAAAGGGCTATCAGGAGATGCTAACATCACACGCAGGTCGTCCCCTCGGCTCAGCAAGCGAAGGGAACTCACCGGTTGTTATAGTTACAGTGAAGGAGGGATAAATATACTTTTCACAAGCGTATGCTCCGCAGGACAGAAATCACTGCGGACATTTCATCTGTTCCCGCGGCTCCGACACGTCTCCCCTACGCTCCGCAAATCAGGACACGCTTTTATTGCTTCTTAGAAACCCTTCCTGAAAGTTCCACCGGCTCGTCCGGTTAGAACGCAGATTATTTTTGTCCAGCCGAACGTTGCAGCTCCGTGTCATCACCTCGTCTGTGTTACAGATATATCCGGTGTCAGAAAGAGTCTGGGAGGAGTTTTGAGAGGGACAAGCTGAAAAGACAGGACATTGAAGCCTGGTGAGGAGGTCTTGTTTTTCCTCAATCAGTGCACTGTTTTGTTTATATATCAGTCACAGTGTGTGATTGCGACCGTATCGGTTGTTTTTTTTGTTTTTTGTTTTTTTTTAAAGGCATCTTTATAAAATGGTGGACAGCTGTCGGCAGTTGACGGGCTCTCAGGGCGGAGGAGACGAGGACACGGCCGGCATGGTGACCCTCCTGACGGCGTACGCGGTGGAGGAGCTCGCTGACCGCTCTGCCCCCATGAAGGTCTGTGGAAACGCAAATGCACCGCGCCAAAAACACTCGCGTGGAACGCGTTAGCGACGCGCAGTTTGATTTGTGCTTGCTAAATCGGGCGGCATGTGCAGCTGTCTGATGTACCGTCCCCTGGATATCTCTCTATTTTTAGAGGCTCTCGAGGTTTCGCACGTAATTAGCGCCCCGGTTCATGTCCTGACGCTAACTCAGGGTCAGCGCACAAATCCGAGTTAAACCCAGAGCTGAAGTCGTTAATGCTGTCGTTTATGTCACAAGAACACGAATCACTGCTAAAATGATCTCATTCGGTCCGTCAGCAAAGTTCTCTGTGAAGGCGCTAAAGTTTTATTACAACTGAGGGATCCGTGTCCAGGACACATCAGGGCAGATGTCGGGTACCGACTCGTATCCACGGTTACTACACAAGCTGTGACTGTTACTCGCTCCAGGCTATTTATGGTTATATGTGGTATATTTATTTTTTCTTCCATTTTAATTAGAAATATATTAACATTTTAAACATCATGACTTTATTTATTTATTTATTTTATTTGGTTAATTTCTAATTAAATGATATAAGCTTAATAATTATTTATATTTAAAAAAAATAGCAAAAATGTCATTAGAGGGTCCCTTTTTTTTTCTTTTGCTTTACATGTTTACATTTTTGTGTGTTATTTGTGATGGAAGTGATAACATGAAACAAAGTCAATACGGGACGAGGCAGAGACACAGAAGTGTCCCGCTTTCTCTATTGATCCGTGCAGACCTTCGACTTTATTTCTCAGAACGTTGTGTTCTTGTCCCTCTGTGACAGTCGGCCATCCAGGCGGCGGTGTCGGCAGGAATGGAGCTGAAGAACATCGTGGAGTTTTACCGTCAGTGGAAGGAAATGGGCTGAAGGAGACGGAGGGACAGGGGACTCAGCCCAGCTCTCAGCTAATCACATGTCGACTCCCTCTCTCTCTCTCTCTCTCTCTCTGTGTCTCTCTGTCTCTCTCTCTCTCTCAATCTCATTTTCTTGCTCTGTCTACGTCTACATCTCCAGGGTTTATTGAAGAACTCCTAATAGAGACGGAGGACGATATGGAAGCGGTTTGGAAAAGCACCAGAACAGGATGCAAAAAAAAAAAAAAAAAAAAACCCACAAAGGGTTTGGAGTGAGAGAGAGATGAAAGTAGCAGTGTTAAAGTTTTGTCCTGACCAGATGAAACGAGTATGAGAAACACACACACATGCGCGCACACACACACACACACACACACAAAGACAAAAACAACAAGTAAACATGTATAAAATAAGAGTTTAGACTTTTTATGGTTCTTTTTTTTCTGTTCTTGGTGAGAGGGAGTCGTGTCTGTGTCTAACTAGTGATGCGACGGTAACCAACCGAGCAACAGAACACACTCGTACACACACACATACACACCTTCCCTTCCCCCGAGCAGAACCGTAGCACCACGGTCTGGTTTCAGGAGTCGGCACCTCTACGAAGCGACTCCTGACTGTTCAGTTCACGAAGGATCATTTAGATGTACACTTTCTTTCGGATGGTTTTCTTGTCTATCCCAAGCGGCTGCTTTTTTTCTCCCCCTTTTTGGGCTTGTTTGTGATGATCGTGTTCATGAACACACCGTGTAAAGATGTTAAAGCAGATGGTTGGTTTTATTTGCTTTTATTTTTCTATGTCGTTCCCTCATCATCGCTGCTTTTTTGTAAGTTTTACCGTAGCGACAGGGACACGAGCGGGCGTGAGCGCGGCGTGTGGGTGGGGTCTCACCGCCTTCTACAGCGGTACAGAGCGCTTCAGTGTCGGAGGGGACGCCGTCGCACCCGACCGTCATCTCTCACCCTCACGGTTTTCTCGTTAACTTATGTGAAGGTAGTTCTGTCCGTCTTCACCATCGCTGCCCGTCATAGTCATCATCCCTCAACGCAGTGAAAAGGAAACCGATGTACGTGTGAGGCATTAAAAATAAAAAATCCATAAGACAAACATCAGACTGTCGTCTCTCTTTTCTCGTCACTTTTGTCGTCATTGTTTTTTTGGTTGTTTTTTTTTAAACCTTTTCAGTCGAGCAGTAATTTTATTCATTTTTCCTGTAACAAAAATGCACACAGACACCAGAATGTCTGCACCTTAAACTTTACACTGTCCAAATGGCAAAAAGTCCCTGAATGTAATAAGTATTAAAAAAAAAAAAAGTTTTTAATTTTGTAAAGAACTTTGTTGTTGTTTTTTGTTGGTGACGTCTTTTTTTTGGGAAAAAAAAAAAACTTTTTTTTTTTTTTTTTGAACTTGTTCTTGTCTTTTCTCTCCCCTTTTTCCTCATCAGGTGAATTCTTTTTATTTTTCAGGTGTTTTTTTCTTTACACGTGTGATTTGCAAATGGGAATTTTTTTTTGCCTGTAAAAATAAATAAATAAATAAATAAATAAATTCCAAAAGCCATGCATAACATTTTGGGTGTGCAAACTTTTGCACTTGATGGTATATTAACAGATCAGACTTATGCTTTCTTTACTAACTTACTAGTTGATAATAAAATAATAGTGTTCACTGTAGCAGGAGGTCACGTTGTGTTGAAGCAGCTCTCCACCTTCTCTGTACAGGATCGGGGTCTCGTGCTGCCCCCCAGCCTGTGCCTCATCAGGCCACTCTATAGTTAGCGCTTCTTGGCCGAGGCCGTGGTCCCACCCAGTCGAAAGATAACCAGACGCTGACCTCCTTTCAGGGGCAAATGACTCGAAAGTCCTGGCTCTGTTCCAACTTTGTAGCTACACTGAAATGGAGAATGAGGGGAAAGAGCTACTGTACTGACGTGTTTTCTTTTGAAGCCTTCCCTCTCTTTTACCCCTCCATACATCCAGAGATAAACCCCAGATCTCTAAACACTGGGAATCCGAGTAGCACTCGGACTTTCTTACTTTCCATTCTATTTAAATGTTCTATACATCAGATCCAAAACGGCTGCTTATGGAATGTGCTGCTTATTTATAGTGCCAACTCTGAGTGTGTGTGTGTGTGTGAGTGAGAGTGAGAGAGTATGTATGTGAGTGAGTGTGTGTGTGTGTGAGGGTTTGTGTGTGTGAGAGAGAGAGAGCGTGTGAGTGTATGTGTGTGTGTATGTGTGTTTGTGAGAGTGTATATGTGAGTGTATGTGTGTGTGTGTGAGTGAGAGTTTATATGCATGTGTGTGTGTGAGCGTGTGTGTGTGAGAGTGAGAGTGAGTATGTATGTGAGTGAGTGTGTGTGTGTGTGTGAGGGTTTGTGTGTGTGAGAGAGAGAGAGCGTGTGAGTGTATGTGTGTGTGTATGTGTGTTTGTGAGAGTGTATATGTGAGTGTATGTGTGTGTGTGTGAGTGAGAGTTTATATGCATGTGTGTGTGTGTGAGCGTGTGTGTGTGAGAGTGAGAGTGAGTGAGTATGTATGTGAGTGAGTGTGTGTGTGAGGGTTTGTGTGTGTGAGAGAGAGAGAGCGTGTGAGTGTATGTGTGTGTGTATGTGTGTTTGTGAGAGTGTATATGTGTGTGTGTGTGAGTGAGAGTTTATATGCATGTGTGTGTGTGAGCGTGTGTGTGTGAGAGTGAGAGTGAGTGAGTATGTATGTGAGTGAGTGTGTGTGTGTGAGGGTTTGTGTGTGTGAGAGAGAGAGCGTGTGAGTGTATGTGTGTGTATGTGTGTTTGTGAGAGTGTATATGTGTGTGTGTGTGAGTGAGAGTTTATATGCATGTGTGTGTGTGTGTGTGTGAGCGTGTGTGTGAGACCTTATTTTGTGTATTGAGTCTTTAGTTTTATTCAGTGAACCGATGGTGACGTATTAAACAATTATAAAATCTTTCCAAACCTAATGTTCTCATCGCAGCCCTGACTGTAATGTAAAGCTCCCTGTAGTCACCATGAGTCCTGTAAGTCATCCAAATCTTTACAAACAATTCATTTTTAATTTTGTCACTAACTCCAAATTTGTACAAATTTCATTTCATGCTAAAATGTTATGGTTTCCATAGTAACGGCTCATTCACAGGATGAATGTTGATGTGGTGAAGTTTCCTGTATGGAGATCTTTAGTTGATCATTGATGGAAGGAGTCTCCAGTGTCAGCGCATCCTCTGTAGCTGTTAACGTGTCTTCAGGACAGAAGAGTTGGTGCTGCTTTGCTCTTTAAACGTGGTGTTTTAGGAAAGAAAAGAATAGAAGGCTAATCGTTTACAATTCTCTGGTATATCAGAGACGTTAAAAAAAAAACTGTGACACTGGTGTTGATTATTTTCCTGGAACATCTCGTGTAATATTTCTTTCTTACTGAGTTCAGTTTAATCGGTTGCTTTTGGATTCAGGTGTGTCTTCTGCTTGATGGTGTAGTAGAAGTGGTCTGATGACTTTTCAAGGTGTGTCTCCTGTCCCAGAGAAATGGACACAATGTGCCTTCGATTCATACGTCAGATTTTTCCTGAATGACCGAAAATAAACTCTGATGCACCGAGAGCACATTTTTTTATGTTTTTTTTTTTTTTTTGCTCCCAGTTAGTTGTAGGCTGGATCTGAAGGCTTGGTGTCACTTAGCCTGTAGTGAACCCTAGTAGTTTTTGTGCAGCTTTGTTCTCTTCACTGTCTCCTGATTCCGCTAAACAAAGCGTCTTTTCTTGCGCGCTGTCCAATGAGCGCTGCGCTCCGGTGCGCCCCGGCGGAGGAGGGATCTCACATCGGATCGGATCAGATCAGATCAGCTGGCTGCTTTTCACGGCTTTGTGGCGGAATGTGAAGTCATGATCTTCCACCCTACTGTAGCTGGAGCTCGTTACATTGAACAGATTTCACTGGCTGGATCTCAAGCTGGCGGCTCCATCACATCACCAGAGACGCGCTCATGAGCTTATAGACCAAATAAAGTGCAAAGGTTTGGGATTTTATTCTATTCAAACGTATCGTTCCTTCTATTAGCTTTATTTAATCTAACAGTGTCGGTGATCTCTTAACCATAGTGCACTTAGGGCTCATAACTCACTCCTCCACACAAATCCCAATAAAGATGGTCACCAAACAGTAAAACGCATTAACTTTCAGACACAATCATCTGTGTTTAATGCTGAAGCTCTTGCAGTCCCTTTTCAGTGCGAGATCTCAGACCTCGGTTCAGCCCTTAAACAAACTCAACATGAACAAGAAGTTCTTTAGGAGGCTTTTCAGCCACTCCTGCTTTGGGGCGCGTCCCAAATCGGACGCTTAGTGGTCACCTCGCTTGCTAGGGCTCGCGGACATCTGCAGCATGTGTACAGTCACCTCGCTTGGAGTGTAACACTAGATAGGGCTGTAGTGCGGATTGGGACGTGACCACCATGTAAGTTTATTTGCCCCGGTGTTGGTGTGCAACAGTTCCACTAGCAGGGATGAAGAACATTCCACAGCACTGTACGTATCCGAATCTAAAGCTTTTTACTTGTTTAATTAGGGCTTTATCAGTGCACTTCTTCTCTTTGTGCATTGAGGAACATCTGCATGTCTCCGTGAGCTCTAAAGATAAAATGCATGTTTAATGTTCGAGTTTTAGTTTGTTTTGTGTCGTTTAGCAGAGTTTACAAACTAAACTGAGGATTTGCTAAATGTACTCTGTCTGTCTGTCTGTCTGTCTGTCTGTCTGTCTGTCAGACTCCGCTGTCTGTCTGCCCATCTGTCTGTCTGTCTGTCTGTCAGACTCTCTGTCTGTCTGCCCATCTGTATGTATGTCTGTCTGTCTGTCTGTCTGTCTGTCTGTCAGACTCCGCTGTCTGTCTGTCTGTCTGTCAGACTCCTCTGTCTGTCTGTCAGACTCCGCTGTCTGTCTGTATGTCTGTCTGTCTGTCTGTCAGACTCCGCTGTCTGTCTGTATGTCTGTCTGTCTGTCTGTCTGTCAGACTCCTCTGTCTGTCTGTCTGTCTGACCCGCTGTCTGTCTGTATGTCTGTCTGTCTGTCTGTCTGTCTGTCTGTCTGTCCATCTGTCTGTCTGTCTGTCCATCTGTCTGTCTGACTGTCTGTCTGTCCGTCCATCTGTCTGTCTGTCCATCTGTCTGTCTGTCTGTCTGACTGTCTGTCCGTCTGTCTGTCTGTTTGTCTGACTCTCTGTCTGTCTGACTCCCTGTCTGTCTGTCTGACTGTCTGTCTGTCTGACTATCTGTCTCTCTCTCTGTCTGACTCTTTCTCTCTCTCTCTCTGTGTCTCTCTGTCTGTCTGTCTGTCTCTCTCTCTCTCTCTCTCTCTCTCTCTCTCTGTTTCTCTCTGTCTCTCTCTCTCTCTCTGTGTCTCTCTCTGTGTCTCTCTCTGTCTGTCTGACTCTCTCTCTCTCTCTCTCTCTCTCTCTCTCTCTCTCTCTCTCTCCATATGCTGTTACTTTGCCTCTTGAATCCTGTACAGAAACACCAACACTTCTCTCTCTCGCTTTATTCCAAATGAACATTTTCTAAAAATATTCCCCACACATTTGCATTCTGTTCATCATTAACACTGTTTTAGATAGAAACTGAACTCACTCGTTTCTCTTGTCCCTGCTTCCTATCATGAAATGTGTGCTTTACATCCTTTTTTTTCTCTCTCTTAAACCTTTATTTCCATGTTTATTTCTCAGCATATTTACCATCACATGCTCGATTGCACACGTTGTGTTGCTTCACTCTAGACAGTTTGTACGTTTCCCAGGAAGCTGCTGCTGTGTTTTTCTGTTCACTTCCTAAAAATGAAGGTTGAGCAAGTTTGGGGCTTTGTTCCAGATCTGTAAAGGGAAAACACAACAGCAACAAACAATAAGAAGTCCATGTTGAGACTCCTGTGAAAATGTCTGTGTGAAATAGAGAGATAGTTTAGGCTGTTTATGTCAGAAACCCGGCGTGTGGAACGAGATCGGTTCGAAAATGACGTTTGTGCGTGTGAAGAGAATTAAAACACAAATTCTAAAGGAACACCGAACATGTCGGCGTTCGCTAACAGAAATATTCCCAGAAACCTTTTTTTCTTGTAGTGAGAGAGATTTTTGAAAAGCTAACGACGGATAAATGACCTCGTTGTTAATCTTAGCTAGCTGGCTAACGGACGTCGCGTCAGATTAGCGCTCGCCGTAGGACGGCTATCTTACTAACGGTTCGGTACGTAGCATTAGTTTGCAAGTTAACATAAACTAGTGCTAGATTTAGCGGTCGGTGTTCGCTAATAATAATATTTATTAAGTCCGTTAGATCTAGCGATATTTAATACACACTTCTTATTATAATCCTGTGTGAACAGCAGGGGATTATGGGTAGAGAAATGTCTTGTAGAAGAAGTTGAATTTTGTGTAGTTAAAATTTCTGTAATAAGTCGAAACACGAGGCCCAGAAACTCTCAAGTGTTTAATAGGTTTTGTTTTTTGTTACCAAAGTCAGAATTTAGCATGTGAGGAGTTAATGGTGTCGAACACGACAGCTGGGAGCCGCCGGCTTCTGAACACGACCTCATCGTGAAGCTGAAGGATGAAGGAGACGACAGTCGGCGATGTCCGTGTAGGAAAACTCGCCGCACCACAACGACAAAAAGGAAGGTGGCTCGGAGACGGCGGCCATCTTTATTTTCGTAAAGAAACGTGCTGCTTCTTGTTCGTTCTGGATTCTGACTGGTCGAAAGTTTTCTTTTTAAGAGTCGTGTGTGTTTAACGGTTAGGGGAGAAGTCTCCAGTGTCAGAAGTTACAACAGTGAGTTTAACACCGTGACAAAGTCGTCGTCTTCTTTTTGTTTGTTTGTTTGAGAGAGGTGGGCGGGGTCAGGGGCGGGGTCAGGGGAGGAGCCGGGGGCTGGTGAAGGGACGACACGTCACATTTCGACAAGTTCGTTCACGGTGTCATTTTTTTTATGTCAGAAATTGTTTTGAACGTGAAAAACAATTCAAGGCAATGTCTCTTTTTTCCCTTTTGGTTATATTGTCATTTCCCCCCCGGCTGTAACTGTAACCGGTGCAGAGTAAAGTGTGTGTGTGTGTGTGTCAGTGCAGAGTAAAGTGTGTGTGTGTGTGTGTGTGTCACTGCAGAGTAAAGTGTGTGTGTGTGTGTGTCACTGCAGAGTAAAGAGTGTGTGTGTGTGTCACTGCAGAGTAAAGTGTGTGTGTGTGTCACTGCAGAGTAAAGTGTGTGTCAGTGCAGAGTAAAGTGTGTGTGTGTGTGTGTCACTGCAGAGTAAAGTGTGTGTCAGTGCAGAGTAAAGTGTGTGTGTGTCAGTGCAGAGTAAAGTGTGTGTGTCAGTGCAGAGTAAAGTGTGTGTGTCAGTGCAGAGTAAAGTGTGTGTGTGTCAGTGCAGAGTAAAGTGTGTGTGTGTCAGTGCAGAGTAAAGTGTGTGTGTGTCAGTGCAGAGTAAAGTGTGTGTCAGTGCAGAGTAAAGTGTGTGTGTCAGTGCAGAGTAAAGTGTGTGTGTGTCAGTGCAGAGTAAAGTGTGTGTGTGTCAGTGCAGAGTAAAGTGTGTGTGTCAGTGCAGAGTAAAGTGTGTGTGTGTGTGTGTGTGTCACTGCAGAGTAAAGTGTGTGTGTGTGTGTGTGTCAGTGCAGAGTAAAGAGTGTGTGTGTGTGTCACTGCAGAGTAAAGTGTGTGTGTGTGTCACTGCAGAGTAAAGTGTGTGTCAGTGCAGAGTAAAGTGTGTGTGTGTGTGTGTCACTGCAGAGTAAAGTGTGTGTCAGTGCAGAGTAAAGTGTGTGTGTGTCAGTGCAGAGTAAAGTGTGTGTGTCAGTGCAGAGTAAAGTGTGTGTGTCAGTGCAGAGTAAAGTGTGTGTGTGTCAGTGCAGAGTAAAGTGTGTGTGTGTCAGTGCAGAGTAAAGTGTGTGTGTCAGTGCAGAGTAAAGTGTGTGTCAGTGCAGAGTAAAGTGTGTGTGTCAGTGCAGAGTAAAGTGTGTGTGTGTCAGTGCAGAGTAAAGTGTGTGTGTGTCAGTGCAGAGTAAAGTGTGTGTGTCAGTGCAGAGTAAAGTGTGTGTGTGTCAGTGCAGAGTAAAGTGTGTGTGTCAGTGCAGAGTAAAGTGTGTGTGTGTCAGTGCAGAGTAAAGTGTGTGTGTGTCAGTGCAGAGTAAAGTGTGTGTGTGTGTGTCACTGCAGAGTAAAGTGTGTGTGTGTCAGTGCAGAGTAAAGTGTGTGTGTGTTAGTGCAGAGTAAAGTGTGTGTGTGTCAGTGCAGAGTAAAGTGTGTGTATGTCAGTGCAGAGTAAAGTGTGTGTGTCAGTGCAGAGTAAAGTGTGTGTATGTCAGTGCAGAGTAAAGTGTGTGTATGTCAGTGCAGAGTAAAGTGTGTGTATGTCAGTGCAGAGTAAAGTGTGTGTGTGTCAGTGCAGAGTAAAGTGTGTGTCAGTGCAGAGTAAAGTGTGTGTATGTTAGTGCAGAGTAAAGTGTGTGTGTGTCAGTGCAGAGTAAAGTGTGTGTGTGTCAGTGCAGAGTAAAGTGTGTGTCAGTGCAGAGTAAAGTGTGTGTGTGTCAGTGCAGAGTAAAGTGTGTGTGTGTCAGTGCAGAGTAAAGTGTGTGTGTGTCAGTGCAGAGTAAAGTGTGTGTATGTCAGTGCAGAGTAAAGTGTGTGTGTGTCAGTGCAGAGTAAAGTGTGTGTGTGTCAGTGCAGAGTAAAGTGTGTGTGTGTCAGTGCAGAGTAAAGTGTGTGTGTGTCAGTGCAGAGTAAAGTGTGTGTCAGCGCAGACCGGCGTCCTGTCCTGACGGTTTCCCACCAGAGGAAGCGTCCGGTCGGGGTCTGCGCTGTCCTCTCGCTCTGTTCAGCTCCAGGGGTCCAGCTGTTGCCTCCCTCATGAGTTCTCTGAGTTCTTTCCCCTCCCACATTTCCACGAACTGTTTTTTTTTTTTTTTCCCAGGAATTTGAATTGTTCAGAAGGAGCAGAAGGACACACACACACACACACACACACACACACACACACACACACACACACACACACACACACACACACACACACACACACACAAACACACTGCTGTAGGCTGACGGGATCATCTGGTGTGGTGTGTGGTGTGATGATGTGATGATCTTTACTGGATTTTACTCCTGCGTGTCTCTGCTTGTGTCCCTCACACACATGTTGTGAGAAGTTCAGGTTTTTCCAGAAATGTCACACTGTTACTGTACACTTCTAGCAAGTGTGTGTGTGTGTGTGTGTGTGTGTGTGTGTGTGTGTGTGTGTGTGTGTGTGTGTGTGAGAGAGAGAGAGTGAATGCCATACAATATATTATTATAATAAAAAATAATCTATCAAATCTATACCAGCTTTTGGAACATCACTAGCGGCTCTTAAACAGTTTAGTTATGACTGTTTTTATTAATTAACTAAAGCACTACGTTCGCCTCACACCTCCAGGGTCGGGGGTTCGATTCCCGCCTCCACCTTGTGTGTGTGGAGTTTGCATGTTCTCCCCGTGCCTCGGGGGTTTCCTCCGGGTACTCCGGTTTCCTCCCCCGGTCCAAAGACATGCATGGTAGGTTGATTGGCATCTCTGGGAAATTGTCTGTAGTGTGTGTGTGTGTGAGTGAATGAGAGTGTGTGTGTGCCCTGTGATGGGTTGGCACTCCGTCCAGGGTGTATCCTGCCTCGATGCCCGATGACGCCTGAGATAGGCACAGGCTCCCCGTGACCCGAGAAGTTCGGATAAGCGGTAGAAGATGAATGAATGAACTAAAGCACTAAATAAAGTCCTGAAGTTAAAGCTTTACAGCTCTGACACTGCAGACCTTCCACACGTTACACTGACACACGTTTTTAAAATCCGCTTCGGCGTCGGACGTACGAGTCTCTCGAGAACGAGTCGTTACCGTGGACGAGAGCCCAGGTGGGAACTAGCGCGTTAATATCCATATAAAAGTTTACATTTACGTCATTTTAGCACTTGTACAGAGCGTCTTGGATAAGAACGTTCGTCACCTTCTGACCAATCAGAGTGCAGCAAAATTCTACCACATAAAGAAGCACTTCAGTTTTTGGGTGTAGAATCACATGGTGGTGTTCGGTGTTGGTGTAAGAGTAAAGAACAGGAGAGAAACGTGAGCGTTTTATCTCGGCCATATCTCGACTCCCGACTCTGTGCCTCTGAACCCAACGTGTAAAACACAGAGGAATATAAAATGTGTCAGGAATGTGGAGTGTGTTGCCAGATAAAGAATAAATCACTTACATAAATAACATCACCAGCCATACAAAAGACACTTTGTGCGTGTGTGTGTGTGTGTGTGTGTGTGTGTGTGTGTGTGTGTGTGTGTGTGTGAGAGAGAGAGAGAAATGAGGCACAGAACGGCATGTTGGCATGCTAGCATTGTTTCAGGCCTCAAAACAACTCCTGTACTGTGTGTGTGTGTGTGTGTGTGTGTGTGTGTGTGTGTGTGTGTTTGGGGGGTGTGGAGCAGTGGGCTGGGGGTAGTACATACGTGACCAGGCACAAGATGACACATTATATACTCTCAAAATAAAAGGTTACACAATCAGAATCTGCTAAAACGTGTCAGCGAGAACAGGAACAAACAAAAAGTTGAAGATTTCCAGTGAGCTATCGAATGTTTTCCTTTTTTTCATTCAGATCAAACCATTTATAGGACAAACTAATAAAAGTAACGAAAAACCTTCAGACAAACCTGGGAGAAGGATGTTGTTTCAGCTGAGGGCCTCCAGCAGCTAGCTGTACGTTAGCATTAGCGATACAGCGTGTACTCTGGTTTTAGTTTGTATATAACTGGTATCACAGAGTCACTGCTGCGGACCTGTGTGTGTATGTGTGTGTGTGTCTGTGTGTCTGTGTGTGTAGCATGGTTAGAGGAGCATGACGATCCTGAGCACAAAGCCGTGTAAAGCTTTTACTCGCCGCATGGTGTGTGTCTGTGTGTGTGTGTGTCTGTGTGTGTGTGTGTCTGTGTGTGTGTGTGTGTGTGTGTGTGTGTGTGTGTGTGTGTGTGTGTGTGTGTGTGTGTGTAGCATGGTTAGAGGAGCATGACGATCCTGAGCACAAAGCCGTGTAAAGCTTTGACTCGCCGCACGGTGTGTGTGTCTGTGTGTGTGTGTGTGTGTGTGTGTGTGTGTGTGTGTGCGCGGTGAGTGTAGAGGAGTGTGTTCTAGGGGTCAGTGATGTTGTGGGGCATAAATAGTGTTGTTTTTTTAACGAAGTTGACAGAGTCAGAAAGGCACGATGATAAATAACGAACTTAAGCTGGTTTCTCCGCTCGGTTCCCAAATTAAAACAGATTGCGCCGTCTGATGTCCTTCCTTTTATTCCCGATGAGATAATAACTGAAGAGCTTTCTCGGTACGGACGAGTGGTCTCCCATATTAAGAGAATCCCCCTTGGCCGGTGGTCCTCACCTAGTGTCTTTTAGGAGAGTGGCTTTTATGGTTTTTATGGAAGGAACAGAAGAGCTCAGTGCTGTTCAATCTGATCACAGCATCTTTGTATCTTTACATGAGGATATGAAATGCTTTCACTGTGTGCAAATGGGGCATCTTGTTCGGGGTGACCCTGGTGTTCCTGAGCAACCGGGACAAGTAGCAGCTGAGCCGGCTAGGGTCGTTCTCCCTGTGGCTACAGTTCTTCCAGCCGCCCGGAACTGTTGCTGCTGCTCACCAGGGCCGAGTGAGAGTGAACCTCAAGCCCAGTCTGCAACCCAGAAAACCTCTCACGATATCAGAAGAACTTCGCTCGGCTGAACTGGAGCGGAAAAGTCCTGCTCGGTGGATTCTGGTGCAGTGCTGGAGCTGGAGCTGGGACGGGGGAGACGTGGAAATGGTGGAAGAGCCCAGCTTTAAAGACTGTAGGGACTGTAGCAAGCGAGGACTTTTTCCCCAGACAGACAACAGTTTATCTATTTCCACGATGTCAAACATTTTAGAAGAGAATGTGCTTTCTGTCGATGTTGAAATGTTTAGGTTGTGTTTTATGTTGGAGACGTTTTAACCTTCTGTTTATTTTATAATGAGTGGGATTCATATTGCGAGCTTGGTCGAGATCTCGATGGTGCAAGAGACCACAGCGAGAGAGCTAAATTATATGGACTCTTAAAGCAGAAGCGTACCGATGTTGCCATGTTTCGGGAAACCCACGGCGACGGCGGTAATGTCGCCGATCGTGGGAAGGCCCGGGATTGGTCGGCGATCTTATTAAGTCACAACGCAACACTAAGCGGTGGAGTCGCCTCGCTGTTTACTCGCAATTTTATTCCTTGTTCTTGTTCGGTTGAAGAGATTTGAAGTCTCTTAAAGACAGCTTTAAGCTCTCGACAGCAGCGGGTGACTAAAATACAGTCAGAAGTACAACTCTTGACAGCACAATAGACATTGATGGATCTCTGAGATGCTGGTTTACTCACGCTTTAAGAGTGTGACCGAGATGGATGCTTCTTCTAAGTTCTAATTCGGTTTAGAGCAAAAGGATGGACAGGACAGATCCGTACTGTACTGTACGTGCTCAGCGAACAGAATCGTGACCTCTCATCAGAGACCAGTGAAATTCACAAGCAGAGAGGAAGCTTCTACTGTAAACTGTACAGCAGTGAGCGGTCAGATGTTGATGACCCTAATGTATTGATTGATTTATTTATATTTATTTATTTATTTATTTATTTACACATATATTCTCTTTCTCTCCTTCTCTCCTCTGCAGTGTTTCCCTCATGGGCGGGGCCTGACGGGGGCCGAGGCTGGTCCTGGCCTCTGTGTATAAAATGGGAGGCCGGTGAAGGGCTTCAGTCGTGGGGTCTGGACTCAGCGGTGTGGTGCATGCTGTGCCGTGGAGGAAGAGAGAAGCTGGATCAGGCTTGTCAGAGAGGCAAAGTGGTGCTACAGCTACCCAAAGCCATGCTCCAACTCAAACTGCCCCGCCTCTTCAACATCCACCAAATCCCTAAGGTGTGCAGAAGGTGTTCACTTCGAGTGATCTAGCTGTCGTTTCACACACTTTATACCTTTAAGGAAGAAACGGCTAGAGACGGAAGGTCGTCCCCACCGAACCGTACGGTACCGAGTGACATCTAATAACGTCACACTGGTCTGTTAAAGTCTTTCACTAATCTTAAACCACAGAGATTTAATATTTAGATATTCACACAAATCCTTCCCTAAACGTTAAATAAACGTCACCATAGCAAACGATTTAAAATCTGCTAATTAGGATGTTTAGAAGAATCGGTTGCATGTCTCTGTGAAATGAGCCGTTACCATAGAAACAAGCCCATTATGTTAGGTGGTGTAAATTGAAATAGCTGTAGCTGCAACATTTGTGGTGAATATTTGAGGTCATTTTCCAGTTTTACAGTCTGAGCGTCTGCACGATCGTCCTCAGGTGTTTTGGGAGGATAGCATCATATCCGGTTACAGACATCCTCAAAGCTCCGCCCTGGACTGCATCCTCAGCAGCTTTCAGATGACCAATGAGACGGTGAATATCTGGACCCACTTCCTGCCGACATGGTGAGATGTGGAGCAGCATGTGACGTCCGCTTGCTGCCAAGACTTTCAGTGTGCGATTAGCTAGTAGAAAGTAGATTATGGACTATGGAGCGTGCACGTGGAAGTGCTCCTGTGGCGTGGCACGTTTTTCATCTCAGATTTATTTATTATTTATTAAATATTTATTTATTTACTATTAAGATGGGGGGGGGGGTTCATTTCTAAAATCTCGATGATTTAGTTTTTTTAATTTCATTTTTAAATGCCATCATCTGCATATGTTAGTATATGTTGGCAGCTTTAGCATAAATGTTCTTATAGGCGTCTAACTTCGCGCCATTTTAAGTGAATCGGATGATTTGACTCAATGAGTTGACTCCCAAATAGCTCCTCAATGACTCATGGACATTTTAAATTGATCGGATGATTTGACACAATGAGTTGACTCCCAAATGGCTCCTAAATGACTCATGGAAATTTTAAGTGAATCGGATGATTTGACTCAATGAGTTGACTCCCAAATAGCTCCTAAATGACTCATGGACATTTTAAATTGATCGGATGATTTGACTCAATGAGTTGACTCCCAAATGGCTCCTCAATGACTCATGGACATTTTAAATTGATCGGATGATTTGACTCAATGAGTTGACTCCCAAATGGCTCCTCAATGACTCATGGACATTTAAAATTGATCGGATGATTTGACTCAATGAGTTGACTCCCAAATGGCTCCTCAATGACTCATGGACATTTTAAATTGATCGGATGATTTGACTCAATGAGTTGACTCCCAAATGGCTCTTCAATAAATCATGGACATTTTAAGTGAATCGGATGATTTGACTCAATGAGTTGACTCCCAAATGGCTCTTCAATAAATCATGGACATTTTAAGTGAATCGGATGATTTGACTCAATGAGTTGACTTCCAAATGGCTCCTCAATGAATCATGGACATTTTAAGTGAATCGGATGATTTAACTCAATGAGTTGACTCCCAAAAGACTCCTAAATGACTCATGGACATTTTGCTCTAACCCTGACAAACTTTGCAATATATCGATCATTTGAGAGAGTTTTTTTTTTTTCAATAGTATTGGGAATGTAAATGATATATTTGAGCCAAAGATGTCTGTCATGCTGTTTGGCCTTACAAAAGGACGACTGTTTTGTCAGATTTAATTAAATTAATAATGAATAAGTGACCGAGAAAGATGACATGGACGTTTGCATTTTAATTTGTTTACAATGATGAAGTGACCGCATTGACTACAAACTGTTCACAATGTTCACCTAGAAGAGCCGATTCAAAGATTTGACTCATCCGGATGATTCGTTATCTCAATAGTCCAAAATGAGTGACATTTCCTTCGAGAATGTTCGACTCTCACAAAGAGATTACCAAACAGTAATGAGGCGTCATTACAGAACGAATCAGCATTCACCTGTATATCTGATTCAAAGAGTCAACTCCTTTGCAAATGACACATCACTACAATTCATCCTGTTTTACGTTAATTAACCAGATCTGAGTAGTACTGTAGTTAGTAAAAGTATGGCCTGCTTTCTCTGGTACTTCAGGTACTTCCTGTGGTGCTTCTGTGCGCTCTGTTCTACGGTGGACTTCCTGTCTGAGAGCTACACGTGGCCGCTGCTGGTGTACATGCTGTTAATCTGCTTGTATCCCTTCACATCCTGCTGCGCTCACACCTTCAGCACCATGTCACTTGAAGCTCGGCATATCTGCTATTTCTTCGATTACGGAGCACTCAGCCTTTACAGCCTGGGTACATACACACACACACACACACACACACACACACACACACACACACACACACACACACACACACACACACACACACACATTTATACCATGTTTAAAAGCTACACTTCAGAAGCTCTCAGTTAACAATGAAGCATACGAGCAGATATCAGTTCATAACAATGTAACTGTAATGATGCCCTGCTGAAGTCTCTGTATCCTGCAGGTTGTGCGATCGCGTATGGCTCCTATGTGATGCCCGAATGTTGGGTGAACAGTCGACTCCATCGCCACTTCGTTCCCATCGCCATCGCTAACTCCGTCTTCTGCACCAGCACGTCCTGCTACTCCAGGTCAGGAACGCCGGCGCTACGAGAGAACAGAATTAAAGATGTGTGTAAAGGCTGAGATGGTGACCACATCTGTCAGGAGAATTATGTTTGTAGAGAGAGAGAGAGAGAGAGAGAGAGAGACAGAGAGAGAATAAAGAGAGAGAGAGAGAGAGAATAAAGAGAGAGAGAGAGAATAAAGAGAGAGAGAGAGAGAATAAAGAGAGAAAGAGTAGAGAGAGAGTAAAGAGAGAGAGAGAGAGAGAGAGAATAAAGAGAGAAAGAGAATAAAGGGAGAAAGAGAATAAAGGGAGAAAGAGAATAAAGAGAGAGTAGAGAGAGAGAGAAAGAGAATAAAGAGAGAAAGAGAGAGAAAGAGAGAGAGAGAATAGAGGGAGAGTAAAGAGAGAGAGAATAAAGAGATAGAGAGAATAGAAAGAGAGTAAAGAGAGAGAGAGAGAATAGAGAGAGAGAGAATAGAGAGAGAGAATAGAGAGAGAGAGAGAATAAAGAGAGGCTGGTGAGGGTACGGATGTTTATAGCTGCTATAACTTAAGAAAAGGGTTTTATTTATTTCTTTCTTTCTTTATATTTAAGTCTAAACAGATAACAATGACATCATACTTTAACACATTAAGTGTGTTAATACACATCCTGTGTTTGTGCTGTAAGAGATTTAATACGCCGAGGTTGTGCAGGTAGAGACAGTAAATCTAACCTGCAGAGAATTATAAAAACTGTTAGAATGATTTATTTCTCCTTTTTTTATTAGTTTTACTTTTTTCAGGTTTTTAGAATTACAGTTTCCTCAGAGGAGTAAAGTTTTACGGACCGGAGCCTTTGTTCTTCCCTTCATGTTCGACACCATCCCACTGGTCTACAGAGTGAGTGACACCATCTTATATCTCTGTGTATGAGAAACATACTGTGTGTGTGTGTGTGTGTGTGTGTGTGTGTGTGTGTGTGTGTGTGTGTGTGTCTGGTGTGTGTGTGGTGTGTGTGTGGTGTGTGTGTGGTGTGTGTGTGGTGTGTGTCTGGTGTGTCTGGTGTCTGTCTGGTGTGTGTCTGGTGTGTGTGTGTGTGTGTGTGTGTGTTGAATATAGTGTGTGTTTGTGTGTTGAATATAGTTTGTGTGTTGAATATTGTGTGTGTGTGTGTGTGTGTATGTGTGTGTGTGTGTGTTGAATATAGTGTGTTTGTGTGTTGAATATAGTGTGTGTGTGTGTGTGTGTGTGTGTGTGTGTGTGTGTGTGTTGAATATAGTGTGTTTGTGTGTTGAATATAGTGTGTGTGTGTGTGTGTGTGTTGAATATAGTGTGTGTTTGTGTGTTGAATATAGTGTGTGTGTGTGTGTGTGTTGAATATAGTGTGTTTGTGTGTTGAATATAGTGTGTGTGTGTGTGTGTGTGTGTGTTGAATATAGTGTGTGTTTGTGTGTTGAATATAGTTTGTGTGTTGAATATAGCGTGTGTGTGTGTGTGGGTGTGTGTGTATGTGTGTGCGTGTGTGTCTGTATGTAAATGTATATGTGTGTGTGCTGAATATAGTGTGTTTGTGTGTTGAATATAGTGTGTGTGTGTGTGTGTGTGTGTGTGTGTGTGTGTGTGTGTGTGAGAGAGAGTATGTGAGTAAATGATGATATGATGTTGTGTTGTAGCTCTTGCTGTGTTTCGGAGGAAGCTGCACTCACACAGACGCCGTATCCAGTCACTGCTATCACCTGCTGTTTGCGTTCCTCACCTGCTTCCTGTTCGCTTCTCACCTGCCCGAGAGACTCGCGCCAGGACGCTTCGACTACTTTGGTACGTGAACGTGTTCTGAGCGGTTCTGAGATGTTCGTTTGTTGTGAATGTTCACGTTTTATACCCTGATGTGTATTTACTTTCCCTCCTGCAGGCCACAGTCACCAGCTGTTCCACATCTGCGCGGTGGTCGGCACACACTTCCAGATGGAGGCGGTTCTGACAGATATGACGTCACGCCAGAGCTGGATCGCCGCCCACTCGGCCGCACCGTCCTTCATGGGAACGCTGGGAGCTCTGGCCCTCGGCATCCTGCTCAACCTGGGCATCATCGCTCTGTTCAGCGCCAGTCTGCTGCGTGCTCCACACCTCAGCCCCGAGAAAGGAGGCACTACGATCCGCACACCGCAGCCGAGCGCCGCCGCCGCGAAAGACGAGTAAAACTCTCAAGCGCTTCAGAAAAAAGAAGCTCTAAACACGGTCCAGGGACTAAAAAATAGAGATGCACCGAAATTTCATTGAGTTTAAAATAATTTTGGCAATTTTTTTAATTTTGAAATGATAACAATGGCAAAAAAAAATCCCAGAAATATTTCTTTTAATTATTTAAGATTAATTTTTAAAAATAATCCTGATATATAAACTCAAATGGAGTAACCGGGATTTTGCCCAAAAAATTAGAAACAAGATGACTTTTAATAGTTTGAGACAAATTTCAATTATAAAATCGTCAAAACTAAATTAAATTATATATTTAATCGATAAAATCGATGTATAAATAAATGAAAACTTAAATAAATAAAAAATACATTAAAAAAAAAGTCAAAATATTGATTATATTCTTGCACTAGTAAATTGTTCGGTGTTGTGAGATGTGGAGAAAAATCGTCCACAAATATTTTTAATTTATCTTTTATTATTATTATTATTATTCTTTCATCACCGAAAGACCAAACAATGGTCTTTCGGTGATGTATCCCCACCACCCCCACCACCACCAAAAAAGCACTTTTTATAGAATTATATTTGACATTAACAGCACTATTAACATTCTTATTTATTTATTTTTTTAAATTTATGGCTTTTATCTTCCTCGTCACGTCGGATTTTTTGACTTTTTCCCTGTTGTTAACGTCTCAAACGACCTTCAGAGGAAGGAGGTAAACGTGGCCGCGTCCACGATCCAAAATTCACCCGCCGACTCTCGTCTGTTTTAAATAAATACCGACCCGAAAATTTCGGTAGGACACAAATGTAACGACACGATTAAAATCCTTCATAAAAAATGTACAAAATTTAAAAGATTATATATGTTTAAAAAAAATATATATATATATATATATATATATAAAAAAGACATTTTGATACAAAATGTTAACATCGGTATCGGCTACTCGTCCTGTTTATATTTACACAAAAAAAACCCAAAAATTGTATTAAAAAATAAATAAATAAATAATCATCAGTACGATATCAGTGATATCTCACAGACTTTACATTGTATAATTAACGCATGGTGATGATGACTAAATGACTAAAAAAACGAGCCTTGAAATGTCTTGAATTTGTGTTTTTTCAGTTCGGTGCATCGCTATTTTAAACCGTATTCCAACAGACAGCATTTACACAGTCCACTGCTTCGTATTTTATTTTATTTTGAGTTATTTTACTCCTTTATAGCTCTTTAGTTTAGTTTGGTATTTCAGCTGATGACCCTGATACCATCACCTTTCTGTTAGAGACTAATTGTTCTGTGGTATAAACAAAGCACAACAACAACAACAACAACAAAAGCTCGGGGCTTAAATGAAGCGAATACCGAATGCATTTAGGGATTCTGTGTACAAGACATTATTATTATGATAATGATGATGATGATGTCACTAATTTATGCAAATGTTATTCGTAACAGCAACCGACTGGAAGACGTTATTTCGTGCAGGTTCGTTTCCTCGCTGTACAGGAGCGCCGACGCTGCTCGCTTGTCGTCGTTCCTGTTTTCTGTGTGTAAATATTTATTATTTAGGATTATTTTTGTTTTTTAGAGCGTTCTATAATCTATAATAAGCTAATCTGAGTGAAATCCTTTCACCCTAATATCCTATAAGAATATTGATCTGTGTTGAGATTCTGTAGTCAAACTTCTCGGTGCACATTTACTTTACACTGAAGTCCTTCCGGTGAATTCCGTTCCCTCGGCGACCGTCGTTGTTTTTGTTTGTTTGTTTGTTTGTTTGTTTGTTTGTTTGTTTTTTTCCAGTCGTACCAGAAGACCATACAAAGATCTACCTGAACAAACCGGAAGTGCATCAGACGCCTCGCGCACGGATTTGCCGTGAGCTTACGGCTTCTTTTATGAGACGTTTATAAATAAAAACAAACCTTTTTGCACTTTTTATTGAACGAACACGGCAAAGCTCTTTATAAGGAAGAATCTGATTGGCTGAAGGGGCGGAGCTTTTAATAAAAGAGGCGGGGTATTTTAGGGAAGGGCAGGGTTTTGTCAGAGGGGTGGGGTTTTGGTGTAGAGGCGGGGATTGGGTGTTACACATTGAGCTTTTTTTAATAAAAAAAATTGGTGCTCATAGAGCTGCATAAATCCTTCCTGACGCCTGACATAACGCTACATGCACAAAGTCTTATTCAAGCAGACGTCACAGGACTGCGTCTGTTCGTTTAAATCATCCTCCAGCTGACGTTTGCTGTCCAATAAAATAATCAGTGTTTTCATAACGTTATAATGCATTCATAAGCTATTACACACCCTAAAGATAGTTATGAAAATTAATTATACGTTGTAGCCATCTTCATTATGCATTACGAATTGTTAAAGTCATTCACTATTAATAAAAAAGTAGTGTTCATAACACGTTATGTCACCAGGCCTCATTGTGCATTATGAGACATTATAACGTGTTTATAAATGCCTTATAACCAGTGCTACAGTCTGTAAAGCCTTTGCATCATGAATAAGTATCCTGATGAGCGTAACGCTTTATGAACACATTATAACATGATGTGAATGTACTTCCATGAAAAAGAAGTTTTTATGTCATTTTTATTAAACTTTATTAAAGTGGCAGAAATAAATCTAAATCAAATGAATATATTCTTCTGTTATTAAGCTGTCACAGCATTGTTATAACATTTCATAACACTTTTATTAAAAGACTTAATGATATACATGGACATGTATTCCTAATCACAAACAGTGAAGTCAGCCATGACATTCTAATGCAGTGTTATAACGTGACATAAAGACATTATATACACGTCACTTCACTCGGGCGTTATGAACACCTGACGCTGCCGTAACAACTAACACTTATCAGTGTTTCTGTAGGTTTGAGTCTGTCTGAAAGGGCTTATGTAGGGCTTATGTAGGGGTTATGTAGCGCTGTGAGCACCGTCCTGATGAACTGATCCACGTGTTTTGGACACAGCAGAACAAAGTTAGCTGTAAAAACATTTCTACACTTCTGGAGGAAACAATAATCGCTTTTTAATTAGTACGACGTTTTTGTTTACAGTCCTCGTGGTCATCAGTGGGATCCGTTACGTTTCTGTAACCGAGCTGTAAACGTGTTAATCATCTAGTGTTCAGGATGTTAATCATCTAGTGTTCAGGATGTTAATCATCTAGTGTTCAGGATGTTAATCATCTAATGTTCAGGATGTTAATCATCTAGTGTTCAGGATGTTAATCATCTAATGTTCAGGATGTTAATCATCTAGTGTTCAGGATGTTAATCATCTAATGTTCAGGATGTTAATCATCTAATGTTCAGGATGTTAATCATCTAATGTTCAGGATGTTAATCATCTAATGTTCAGTTGCTCCAGGATTCACTAAGGGCTTTTAAACTCCTCCCACTGAGACACGTCTGTACTGAGTGACTTCTGTACTGAGTCACGTCTGTACTGAGACACGTCTGTACTGAGTCACGTCTGTACTGAGACACGTCTGTACTGAGACACGTCTGTACTGAGTCACTTCTGTACTGAGACACGTCTGTACTGAGTCACTTCTGTACTGAGACACGTCTGTACTGAGTCACTTCAGTACTGAGACACATCTGTACTGAGACACGTCTGTACTGAGTCACGTCTGTACCGAGTCACGTCACTACCGAGTCACATCAGTACTGAGACACGTCTGTACTGAGGCACGTCTGTAGTGAGGCACGTCTGTACTGAGACACGTCTGTACCGAGACACGTCTGTACCGAGTCACGTCTGTACCGAGTCACGTCTGTACCGAGTCACGTCTGTACCGAGTCACGTCTGTAGTGAGACACGTCTGTACTGAGACACGTCTTTAGTGAGACACGTCTGTACCGAGACACGTCTGTACCGAGACACGTCTGTACTGACGTCCTGTCAGAGACGAAACACCGCGGCTGTTTTACACGTGAACAGAAAAGGATTCGGCTGAATGAGTGTTGTGACGTCACACGACGTGTCTCAGAACTGATCTGAGGAAAATCCAGAGTTTAATAGATTTTGTGTTTATTTTTGAGATAATATACACACACACACACACACACACACACTCACTCAGTCTCTCACACACACACACACACACACACACACACTCACTCAGTCTCACACACATACACACTAACTCAGTCTCACATACACACACACGCACACACACACACACTCACTCAGTCTCACACACATACACACTCACTCAGTCTCTCACACACACACACACTCACTCAGTCACACACACACACACACACACACACACACACACACACACACACACACACTCACTCAGTCTCAAACACACATACACACACACACACTC
This sequence comes from Tachysurus fulvidraco, assembly GCF_022655615.1. NCBI lineage: Eukaryota > Metazoa > Chordata > Actinopteri > Siluriformes > Bagridae > Tachysurus > Tachysurus fulvidraco. Next base: position 1,641,373 of record NC_062542.1, read on the forward strand.
ACTCAGTCTCACACACACACACATACACACTCACTCAGTCTCACACACACACACACACACAGAGCCAATCAAAAGTTTTCACACCCCTGGGTCATGGTGGAGAAACATATAAATGAACAGATGGTTAAATCCTGAAGCGAGTGTGTGTTCGTTTGTGTGTTCGTTCTCACAGGAACAGATCGTCCAGCTGCAGGAGATTCTGTGTCTCATAGAGTAAAAGTAAACTAGTGTTTAAACACCTTAAACCCCCTGAAGTGTGACCCCTGTGTACACTCCTGCGACTGGACTCACAGCTCACTAACCTTCTTACTTAAGCTTCATTACCGTTCGTCAGCGCTTCATGAGCCGTTATAACCTCCGGTGCGGTGGAGCTGCAGATCGCAGCAGGTGTGAGGAAGAGGATGTAGGATGATGAAGGAGAGCCGTAGTAAGTGATGATGGTTACGAGTCGTGGTGTTGTTTTGGATCCCGACGGAAATCCTGAGCAGAGAAACGTGTTTACATTTGATTTGTCTGAAGGAAATAAAACTGAATTTCTCATTTTCTCAAATTCAGTCTTGGTGAAATAATCAATGTACGAAATCTTGAATTTTCTTTGATCATACAACAAATCTCAGATTCTTTTTATACAATATTCATTTTTATACTTTTTTATAATTATTATTATTTTTTTCATGATTTTTATTTTTGCTACTTGTTGATTTAAAGTTTTATTGTTTCTTCTCATATTAAATTCCAAACATTTTGTGTTTTGTTTTGAAGAATAAATCAAACTATTTTAATGACAGCAAACGATCCGTTGTGTATTCAGGATTTTTTTTTTTTTTTACTTTTTTTTTTTTTTTTTTGCTTCATTTAGTTTTAGTTTTGTGTTTAATTTTTCAGCAGATGGTAAACGACTCGGTTGTGAATTTAAAAAGCTTCGTGTTGCTCCGACATTCAGTTTTCGTACATGTGATTATTATAAAAGTGAATTTAAACACATTTAAATGCACAGAGTTGTGTACCTGAGTGTGTGTGTGTGTGTGTGTGTGTGTGTGTGTGTGTGAGAGAGAGAGAGAGAGAGTGTGTGTGTGAGAGAGTGTGTATGAGAGAGAGTGAGTGAGTGTATGAGAGTGTGTGTGTGAGTGAGTGTGTGAGAGAGTGTGTGTGTGAGTGTGTGTATGAGAGAGAGTGTGTGTGAGTGTGAGAGTGTGTGTGTGAGTGAGTGTATGAGAGAGTGTGAGAGAGAGTGTGAGTGTGTGTATGAGAGAGAGTGTGTGTGTGTGTGAGTGTGTGTATGAGAGAGACTTATTGCAGGTCCAGACTTGTAGCAATGTTCTGATTCTTGTGTAAATCTAAATGTCATTCTTCAGTCTGTTTAAACAATAAAGATAAAGTAACTAGAAGGAAAGCAGGAGGTTTGAACTAAAGGCAGGTTTTATTTCCAAATGTTTCTTTTTGTATTCATTTCTAACTGGAATAAAATGAGAATCATGTTAATCTGAAGCTGAGCTCAGCTCCCATACCACGGCACTGTGACCAGAGTCAACTGGTGAACTGCTCTGTCTTACTCTCACCAATAAAGTATTTTAATAACACTGTGTGTGTGTGTGTGTGTGTGTGTGTGTGTGTGTGTGTGTGTGTGTGTGTGTGTGTGTGTGTGTGTGTGTGAGAGAGAGAGTGTGTGTGTGTGAGAGAGAGAGAGTGTGTGTGTGTGTGTGTGAGAGAGAGATTGTGAGTGAGTGAAAGTGTGTGTGTGAGTGAAAGTGTGAGTGT